>NC_056729.1:742282033-742339467 GCF_019279795.1 Protopterus annectens
TGCATGCATTTTGAGGTTTAGACTTCTGGCATTGAGCAGCATTACCCTCAGTTTTTTGTTACTTGTGCTATTAACGGCTGTGGGTTTGTCTTTTGAGCTTCACCTAAAAAAGTCACTATGGGGGTAGCAAGAGCCTTAGCCAGTATTCGAATGCCTAAGGGTGACAGGTGCAAGCCGTTTCTAGCGAAGCAGCGTGGCTTGTCGAGCATGTTATCCCAGGCTGACAGACACTGGCTCCCCTTTGAATGACAATAGAAGCTTAGCCAATTGTTGAAATTGATCATTTTTTCTCTGTAATGTGGTATCATTCTTGGTGACGGCAGTATGCTACTCAGGGTCAGAGTCATACCGGCCTGGGCTACATGATCAGAGAGCTCCTCCATGTCTCTTTTCATGTAGTCCAGGGAGGTATGGCTCAGGTCATTCACACCAACATAGACAATGACAGAGTCATATTTGTACTTGTTCTGGAGTGACCTGAGTGCTTGTGTTATGTGGCGGATCCTGGCACCTGACAGGCAACTAACAGTAACCTTCTCCTTGTTCAGCCTAGTGAGTGGGACGTCAGTGTGCCTGACTATAGAGTCACCTATTACTAGTGTGTTGGGTATGTTATTTTGCCTTAAGGGATGTGATTGTGTGGCACACTGGTTTTGTGAAGTATGTGTTTCATGGTTTGTGTTGGGGGGGGGGTTTGCTTGGATGGTTCTTTGGAGGTCTCTGTTGCTTAAGCAGATTTTTATTTAGAGCCTCTGAGTGTGTTTTTGTGTATTTATGTGTGTTTTTTGCCAGTGCTGGTTTCATAGGTCTGTGTGAGACTGGTGGTGTGATGCACGTAATTCCTTTCTCCTCTTGACTGCCTTGTCCAGTCTTGGGTTGAGAGAGCTTAGCCTCCAGTTTGGCTGTATAATTGCATCTCTCACATGTATAAGTGTTTGGTGAAAGGAGGAGAGGGTTGTATATGTACTTGAGGCAATTGTAACATTGCCTCAAAATGCCCAGATTCACCAGTTGGACTGGAGAGTACACCTGAAACTGCCCTTTGGACATGCTTGAATAGGTACAGTGAACTGTTTTACTGATTGGCTGGTAAGGTTGAATAGAGAGCTTTGTCCTTCTGTACAATATAGGGGGGTCTAGTGCTAAGGTTTATTAGTGCTTGCTATGAGTTTTGAGCAAGTGCCAGGATGAGAAGTGAATGATTTGAGTGATTAAGTTGAAAGTTTGTCTAGTTCCAAGGGAAAATTTGAAGAGTAGACTTTGTGGAGTTATACTCTAGCTAACTGGTGCTGCCCGGTGCGCAAAATTTTCCAAATGCGGGTTTTATAGCAGAGAAATGAAAGAAATAGAAATTAGCCCAAAATGGCCAATAAACTACTAAATCTGAAGTACTTAACTTCATTTGTTCATCAACCTGTGGGTATCAGATCCGAATCAGATCCGAGCCAGCAGCTTTATTCAGCTAAGATCCAAGCTCCTCCCTCTTACCCATAACCCCCTGCCATCCTTCTCTGTCCTTAGATCTCGTTTGCCGCGGCTTATTCAAGCACCTAGAACGAGTTCCAGGCGTAGGGTTTCATGACGTTTTGAAGAAAATTTCTTCTGTTTTTTACCTAGTTTTTAGTTTAATTGTTAACGAGTGAGTGTTGTTCCCTTTTGTAGTTGATTTAGCTAATTTTTGTTGCTAAAACTTTATATATTTTCAGTTACTCTAGTCTCCTTCTTCCCATGTGTATGAAGGTGTGTTTGGGTTTGGCCCTTTTACAACTATGGCCGAGGCCCCTAAAACTTTCTTTTCTAAATGCACCAAGTGTGGCCATAAGCTATCCCCGGCGGATGGCAACACTCGGTGTGTTATCTGCCTTGGGGTTGATCATCTTTCTTCGGGCTGCACAATTTGTGCAGCCTTCAACCCCAGGGCTTTGAGGGATAGGAGGTCGAAGTTGATTCTGGTGGGACTTCTGCCCCCGGATTCGGCTTCGTCCTCTTCTCCCTTGGCGGCACCAGCTGCTACTGCAGCAGTGCCGCCTTCCATCCCTGCTCCTCTGGCCGGGACTCGCCCTCCCACCGAGGCTCAGGAGGAGAGGGAATCTAGGAGGGAGAGAAAAAAGGACAAGCACCACAAGCGGCGAGCTGAAGCTTCCTCTTCGGCTCAGCCAGCGAAGCAGCTAGTCTCAACTAGGACCTCTGGACCTTCTCCTTCCTGGCTCCATTCACTCCGTTTTTCCCCGGGACTGGAGGAGGAGACCCGATCGCCTTCGAGGTCTTTGAGGCATCACTCCAGGCCTGCCTCGGTGGCCTCATCAAGATCAACAAGAAGCTTGCCAGATGCAGATATGGACCAGATGATGCATAGGTTTCTCCAGGCCCAACTGCAGATGGGAGTGATTCCCCCCCCCCTCTGGGGGGAGCTCGACCCCCTTTTTCACCCCAATTGCTCCTTCTCCGACCCACTTCCGGGGTCCGGAGCCATCGGATCCAGGCAGCATCGGAACCGGGGGAGGCTCGGCACCGATAGTACACCGACCACACCCTTGAGCTTGCCAGGTCCCTTTTCGGATCCGAGCTCTCGAAGCCGTGAGCTGAGCTTCGGATCCTGAGGTGTTAGTATGTCTTCGGCTCCGTCTCGGTCGGAGCACACTGGCCCTTCTGATCTGACTGCATCGGCGCTGGCTCCGGTCCGCACCTCGGATTGGAAGGGCTGCTCTCAGAGCTTAGAGAGACCAGTTCTCATTCAGTGTTCGATGTTGTGGAGAGGGTCTTGTCGAGGGACTCGAGGCACCAGGCTCCTGCTGCGGTTCCACCCATCACTCCCTCTCAGACGGGCCTACCTTCCATCACCCGGCCCCAGGGACAGCCTGTGCCTACGTCCCAGATGGTTCCCTTAGAGGAACAGGATGTGGTTGGTGAGGCATCCTTGGACAGCCCCCCCCCCCCCAGAGGAGGTTCCTCACAAACGTAAGTGCAAGAGGAGGCACTTGGACTCATCTGAGTCCCTGATAGAGGACACAGACTTAGAGGAAGGGGAAGGTTCCCCAAGGTCACCCCCGAGGACGTCTCCTTCAGAGACATTATGGAAATGCTTTGTATTAGAGGGGAGTAGTCAGCCCAAAGCCTTCCTCCGATGAGTCTGTGTTTCTGGAGGCGTTTGACGCAGGCCCATCTACCTCTTGGGTGTCCCCTCCCGCTGATCCCCTGATAGATCTGATCACTACCAGGGCATTGAAGAAACCTGACACTGTGGAGCCCATACCAAAGAGACCTGACAAAATTCTTAGTCCACCCACAGATAGGACGGTTTGGAGCAAGGGTGCTCCAGTAGATGCCATGTTGGTGGCGGTTGCCACCAAGAAGGAACTGGCCCAGGAGAGTTCCTCGGTCCATCCTCCCGACAAGGAGTCTCTGACGATGGACCGCATAGGGAAGCGGATGTTTGCTTCAGCCACCTTCTCTGTAAGGTTGCTGAGCTACATGGCACATGTGATACGACTCCAGCAGGATCTCATCAAAGAATACACAGGGTCGCCCCCAGAGTCCATGTCGGCCAAGGATAAGAAAATATTCTCAGCCCAAATGGCCACTCTTAAGTCCATTTCAAGCGCATCTATGCGTCTCCTTTCCAATGCCACGGAAGGAGCCGCTAGAGCTAGCGGAGCGGGCATTGTCTTACGACGGCATGCTTGGCTCCGCCTCTGCAACTTTGTGGAACCCTTCAAGGCATCCTTCGCAAATGCCCCTTTTGACGGCTCTTCGCTGTTTGGCAAGACCGTCCGCGACACGCTGAGCCAGAGCGAGAAAGACGGGAAGACGTTGTCTGCCGTCAGGATCCGCTTCTCGGCTCCCCAGAGGTCCTTCTCCAGGAACCAAAGGGGACAAAAGAAGATGTGGTTCCGGAAATCTCAACAGTCCCGTTTCGCTCCTGACCCCTCGTCCTTCAGAGGCAGAGGAGGACAGGGTGGACGCCGGCCCAGAGGCAGAGGGGGACCGAAGAATTTCGGGTCGAGAGAACCCTTTTCGGATCGACCCATGCAGCAACCCTGAGGGGTTACCCGGCTGCTCCACTCTGGAGGCAATCGGGGGGTGCTTCTCGAGGCACCTAGCAGTTTGGGAGTCAATTACAACGGATCTCTGGGTGCTTCGAATCATATCCAGAGGTTACACTATCCCTTTTCTGAATCATCCTCTCAGACCCCGGAGCCTCGCCGATGTCCCACCCAATCAAAGGGAGGCAGCAGCGACAGAAATAAAGCAGCTGCTAGAAAAAAGAGCAATCCAGCCATCCCCCAAGACCAGTCTGGATCAGGCTTCTACTCCAGGTTCTTTTTGGTGCCAAAAAAGATGGGGGACTTAAGACTAATCCTCGACCTGTCCCTTCTGAACCTAGCGGTTGCCAAAGAAAAATTCTGGATGGTCACCATTCAATCCATTCTCCCACTCCTACAGGAGAACGACTGGATGTGCTGTATAGACCTCAAGGATGCGTACTACCACATTTTGATGGACAGACGATCCAGGAGGTTTCTCCGCTTCCGGCTGGGATCCAGTCACTATCAGTTCAGGTTCCTTCCCTTTGGTCTCACCACAGCCCCCAGGGTGTTCACCAAAGTGATGGCAGTTGTAGCGGCCCACCTGAGGCTTCAGGGAATACAGGTCTTTCCGTACCTAGACGACTGGCTCCTCACCGCCCCCACCAGGCATCTACTCTGTTCAGCCAGGAATTATTTCATTCACTTGGCCTCTCATCTGGGAATTTCTATCAATCTCAAGAAATCCTCCCTTCAGCCAACTCAGACCTTAGATTTCATAGGGGCCAGGCTAGATACAAACCTGTTGAGGGCTTTCCTAACTCCGGACAGGCTTTGAACTTTGACATTCCATGTGATGGCTCTCTTACAATCCCTGGCCCCCCCAGCAGAATTGGTCCTGAGGGCACTAGGTTCCATGGCGGCTGCCATCAATCTTTCACCATTGGCTCGTCTAAACATGAGGGTCCTGCAATGGACATTGCAGGTCCAATGGTCCATCCTGCAACATCCACTAAGTACGGCTATCCCCCTCAGCAATGCTTGCAAGAGGTCCCTACTCTGGTGGATCCAATCCTTGGATCTCTGGGAAGGGTGCCCCTTTTCTATGACCCCACCCCAAGCCACTGTGACCACGGACGCTTCTCGCCTCGGGTGGGGGTGGCATTGCATGGGCAGAACCGTCTAAGGCACGTGGACACACTCAGAGACCTTGTTGCACATCAGTGTCCTAGAGATGAGGATGGTGCTTTTAGCGTTGCAAGCACTCCAGGCCCTTATTCCCTTAGGGACAATTGCGATTCAATCAGACAACATGTCAGTAGTCTGGTATATCAACAAACAGGGGGGAACCAGATCCTATCCGCTGTGTCGAGAGGCCATGAGAGTTTGGGAATGGGCGATCACCACCAACCACTTTCACATAGCAACGCACATTCCGGGTCGGTCCAACATTTTGGCAGACAAGCTGAGTCGAATCATCCTCTCACTTTACGAGTGGTCTCTGAACCCGAGAGTAGCGAAGCAGATCTTCCTCAAGTGGGGTCAACCTTGCTGCAATCTTTTCGCGTCGCCTTCGAAGGCAAAGTGCAGCGAGTACTTCGCTCTACTTCCCCCACCAGGGGAATCCCCCAGAGACACTCTAGTCCATGCTTGGCCATCCGGTCTACTTTATGCTTATCCACCTCTTCCCCTCATGGTAAGATTCTTGCAGAAAGCTCGTCGGTAGAGGAGCAGAGTGATCCTCATAGCCCCATTCTGGCCTTGTCAAACGTTCCCTTGCCTATGGTCTCATCTGGTCAGTCCTCCATGATTTCTGGATCCCACTCCGGATCTGATTTCTCACCCCCTGGAGTTGACAACTCCAAACCTGGACAATCTCAAGCTCACAGCTTGGTTGATCCAGTTCCAATCATAGCTAGGACTCCCGGTATCTCCTCTTCCATTAAAGCTATTCTAGTAGCCGCTCATAAACCTTCTACCAGAAAGGTCTATAAAAGCAAATGGAAACGTTTTTCGATCTGGGTGGAACATAGACATATGGATCCCTTTACAGCCCCGATACCAGCTGTATTAGAGTTTTTGTCGCACTTATTTGATCAAGGTGCCAGCTCCTCCACCGTCAAAGTCCAGTTAGCAGCAATTTCACACTTTCATGTGGGAAGTGATCTCTGTTCATTAGCTTCTTCCAAGGTCTACAAAACTTTCGTAAAAGGTACTTTCTTATTAAGGCCTCCTGTGAAGGATGCAGTTCCTCCATGGGATTTAACCCTTGTTCTTCATGCTCTTACTGGCCCCCCCTTTGAACCTGCAGCTTCGTTGGACCTTAAATACTTATCTTGGAAGACAGCTTTTCTCATTGCCATCACTTCGGCTAGAAGGGTTTCAGAGCTTCAAGCCCTTTGCGCCAAACCTCCATATCTGGTCTTCCATAAAGATAGAGTTTCCCTCAGGACCCAATCCCTCCTTCTTACCTAAAGTCGCCTCTGAGTCCAACATTAATCAATCTATCAATTTTACCAGTGTTTTTCCCGAATTATCAAAACAAAGGTGAATACAAATTACACTCTTTAGATGTGCACAGACAATTGAGGTTCTATTTACACAGGACTGCTGGTCATAGAAAATCTGAGCAACTCCTTGTATCCTTTGCTAAACCCTTTTTGGGCAAACCTGTGTCAAAAGCTACATTGTCCAGATGGATTTCACAATGTATACTTCTTGCATGTAAGAGTTCACGCCCATTCTACTCGATCGATTTCAACTTCTGCTGCCTTTTGGTCAAGGGTGTCCTTGGATGATATTTGTTCTGCAGCCACTTGGGCTTCATCCCATACCTTTATTACACATTATAAGCTGGATTTAATTTCCAGAGGAAGGGCATCCTTTGGCTCTGCAGTGCTCCGGAATATTCTTCCATGAGGACCTCCCAAGTTTAGGTAGCTGGGGACTCTGTCCCACAGGTTGATGAACAAATGAAGTTAACGACTTCAGATAAAGAAGTTATGTACTTACCATAACGTTCCATCTGAGTAGGTAACTTCATTTGTCAGCAACCCGTCTCCCTAACCTGTAGTTCGTCCCTTTTAGGGCCTTGTGTTCTCTGTACCAGATGACATCAGGTTAGGATGTTTAGTTGATCCTGATTGTAGTGACTGTAGCAAACTCGATCTGAGGACAGAGAAGGATGGCAGGGGGTTATGGGTAAGAGGGAGGAGCTTGGAGCTCGGATCTTAGCTGAATAAAACTGCCGGCTCGGATCCAATTCGGATCCGATACCCACAGGTTGCTGACAAATGAAGTTACCTACTCAGATGGAATGTTATGGTAAGTACATAACTTCTTTTTTCTGGGCTGAAACCACTCCTCCAGGGGACAGATAGGCTGCTCAAAGCTCCCTCTCTCACAGTGAACAGAGAAACTTACTTCTATCCAAGTAAGGTGTGGGCAAACACAGAAACTTGTAACACAGTCCTGAATTCAGCACTAATCTGAAAACTGGACTAAACTAGCTTAGAAAGGTGGGAAAACAAGTATATTTTTTTGTTTGTTTTTTTCAGGAAAAAAAGGCAGATACAATCAAAAAAACACTTTAAATGCACAGAAATGACCATCACACTTGAGTGTGTAGCCTACTACAGTTAAACAGGTAATTTAAACACAAAAACAACTTTGTTAAATTACAGGCAGTAAAACAAGTACAATATGTAGCTGAAACAAGTTTTTTAAATCACAGAAACTCTAGAAAATCTGCGTTTTAGGCGGAATTAGCTAAAGGCAGCAAGAAAATGCAGAAAAATGATACTCAATCACTCCAAAGTCTCTCTTTTGTCTCTCTGCTGCTGAAGAACTCTGCAGGGCACCAAGCAGGAGCTTGCTGAGCTGTATACTAGCACAAAAACCTTGCAAATGTGGGTTTTTTTAGCAGGGAAATGAAAGAGAGAGAAATTAGCCCAAAATGGCCAATAAACTACTAATTTTTTGGCTGAACCACTTCTTCAGGGACAGATAGGCTGTTCAAAGCTCCCTCTCTCACAGTGAACAGAGAAACTTCCTTCTTTCCAAGTAAGGTATGGGCAAACACAGCCCTGAATTCAGCACTAACCTGAAAACTGGACTAAACCTAGCTTAGAAAGGCAGGAAAACAAGTATATTTTTTGTAATAAAACTTGTTCCTCCCTTTCAGTTAGGGAAGTGGACTTTTCCTAGCTAGCAGAAAAGAGGGAACTTGGAGACCAGTTCTAAATTTAAATGTGTTTGTAAAAATTCAAGATATTAACCCACCAAAACCTTTTTATCTTTTTTCCCCTCACGCATCCCTAGTTACCTTTTGATCTAAAAGGATGCCAACCTGCATATCCCTGTTCACACAAAACGTGATTCAATTTCTTAATCACTTTCAATTTTATTTATTTTATTTTATTTGTCATTTGTTAACCGTGTTGGTCCAGCTGAGCCAGAGGCCTAATTTCAGTAGAGAAAAGAGGAGAAAAGCTCCAGTGATTAAGTAATGTTCATAAAAACACACAGATTTATAATAAACAATACAGAGTTTTACATAATAATCCATAGTGAAAAACATACAATAAGGAAGTTAAAGTAGTATAATAGTATAGCAAAACTAAAAGTAGGTTTTTCTTGAATCATCCAAGAAAAAACTAATTTTATACTTGTGAAAAAAAATACTACTTTGCTTTTGTCTCATCTGTGGCTCCAGGGTTTATTTTACAGAATGCTTAGCTTCTGTAATACTTTGGAGCCTGCAAAAAAACTAACCATGTCTATACCTACCTAGACAATGGATGGACTTGGGCCACTTTAATACAAAAAACATTTCAGGACTTAGCATTTCAAAATCAATCTTTTCTTTTACTTCTGTCTTTGCTCTCCTCCTCTTTAACATTCTCACCAACATTCTTCACAGATCCACACAACAGGTTTCCCCTAATAAAATACCCAGATGACTTCACATTGTATGCATATCAGACAACCTAGCCCATCTCCAAAAATTACTCAGGAAGCTTTTACAAGCAGTGAAATGTGGCTTTATAACTCAACTCCTGCTCAATTCAAGAAAATAAAAAGTAGTACTTTTTCTCCCTGAATCATTCTCTCATGAAATAAAAATAAAATTTAAACTCCTCTCTCTTATTAATACAACTATTGTATTCACCTCTCATAGCAAATTATTAGCTGTGATAGTGGATGATGATCTTAAATTTGACCTGCATATACAAAATTACATAAAAAAAATCTCACCTAAAACTAGGGATGCTTTACAGGGCCGAAAACAAATGTTCTCACCAGTAAAACTAAAACAACACTTGCCTCCTACCCTCGCTACTTTATGGTACTCCCATCCTTACTAACCTCCAAGCATCACAAAAATAAAAACTTGAACAGTTCTTTAATAAAGCGGTTAAATTTGCAGCAAATACCTCTTTTCAGTAAGTGGCACAAAGAAACTATATCGGGTTGCAAGGCAAAGACAGAAAGATAAAGAAGACAGTCGGACACCCTTCATAAGGGATGCCAGCAACAACCTGCTCACCAGTCCACAGGACATCAAAGGCAGATGGAAGGAGTATTTCCAGCAGCATCTGAATGAAGAAAACCCCACAGAAGCTGTACTGCCACAGAAACAGCCCACAATGAGAGAAGAGGAGCCCACCTTAGACGAAATAAGAATAGCACTAAGGAAAATGAAGTTAGAGAAAATAGCAGGCTCAGATGAGATCAAAGTAGATATGATAAAGATGCTGGGTGAGATAGGGGAGAAATGGCTTCTGAAGGTACTAATAGCAGTATGAAGAGAAAGATGTATCTCAGTTGACTGGAGATTAAACATACTCATGCCAGTGTACAAGAACAAAGGGGACATCCACAACTGTGGGTAGTACAGAGACATCAAACTCCTATCACATTGCATGAAAGTTCTGGAAAGGGTGATTGATAAACGGATATGCAGAGTAGTAGAATGTAAGATGGGAGATGAGCAGTTTGGATTTAGATCAGGATGCAGCACAATTGACCCAATGTTTGCAGTGAGACAGATACTTGAGAAGAAGAGATGAGGAGAGAGTCCAACTGCGCATTTCTAGACTTGGAGAAAGCATATGACAAGGTCCCAAAAAAGCTGATCTGGGCAGTACTGCAGTAGTATGCAGTCCTAGAAACATTTGTAGAATTAGTGCAGGCTATGTACAAGGACCCAGTGACTCAAGTAAGAACAGTGTTAGGCCTCACAGAGGTGTCCCCAGTGGGAGTGGGTGTACACCAGGGTTCAGCTCTGAGCTCACTGCTGTTTGTACTGGTGATGGACTACATTAGCAAACACATCAGAGGGGACAGATCAAGAAAGTTGCTGTATGCAGACGATGTGGCATTAAAGGCAGACCCTGAGCTAGAACTTCAGCAAAGGATAGGAGAATGGAATGCAAAACTGAAGGCACATGGGAGTGTGGCAGTGGATCGAGAGGGTTGGTGACATTTAACACAATTTCCCGACCCCATGTAGAAAAAAATGGGAAAAGGGGGCTGATGATGATGATGACCCGTTTTAGAACCCACCACTGTATAGCACTAAAAATGTGTAAATTGGTTAGAACTACCTCATTAACTAACACATGCACAGCTTCTTGTCACCTCTAAAATTACCCAGCATCCATCTACTTGTACACCACTAGATATCATTCTACACAACTATGTTCTCAATCTGTCTTTATGATCCAGTTACCAAAAGCTCTTCTCTGTCCACAAACCTATGAAATCTGCTGGGCATGGTCTGTACTCGTATCATATTGCTAAGAATGGAACTTGTTACCTGTATAAATCTTGTCAATACTCACCCTCCAGTCCTTTAAAACCAATTTGAAGGACTTGCTAGCCAAAACATGGCCCTGTTCTTGCTTATCCCCAGGATGAACTATATCACTAAATATGAGCATGTACCTGTTCATACTTTATACGTCCTTACTGTCCCTTCTTAACTCAATTTCTTAGTTTAATCTGTTTCTCTCCTCTGACTCTCCTTCTAAATATGCCATAGCCCTATTTTCTGTCTCTATTATCATATTGCAATTCCTGTTTATATTATACCAACTTCCCTTTATATTTCTCATTGAAGTGACCAATTTCACTAAATATTAAATCATTGTCATAAGTTGCATCTATTCTTAACCAAGAATTTCACTTTATATGTCATTTTGGTATAGGTATAATTATTTAAACTGTAGATGTTTTTGTATTGTTTTTAATTATTGATCTTAAAATGCTTTTATAATATGCACCTACCCAGTCAGACTTTCTCTGTAATCAAATGGCAATAAATAAATACATTTATTCTGGACACTATAACGTCTACCGTAGAACCATCTCACAATATTTCCAATGTTTGCTGGACTTCTACAGCATGATTGCATTCCTTTTTCCAAAAAATTGTTCAGTTCTGAGAATTTGCATCCTGTCCCAAACTTATGTTCAAATGACTCGACAAGAGAAATTTGAGAGCCCTAGGGTTTATGGTATCCACAGAACAAATGATCCTTTGTGGTTGAATTCACATTTGGAAAATTTAGTGGTACGTCAAATCAGTTTGGGCTTTTTTTTTCCCTTCCTCTATCTTTCCAAATAATTTGTTGCATTTTTTGAAGAACGAACTGTTTTGGTGGATCAACCAGGTAACAGATAATCCAGGAGTTCCTTTTCTTGTCCCAGCTGTCCAGAAAAAGATATCAACAGATTTTTCAGATTTTGCTTGGGGATAGCTGTTCAGAAGGTATCAAAGTACAAGTAGTCTGGCCCAGTCAAGACAACGCGCACATAAAAATTAGAATGATGAAGGCTGTGATCTTTGCCCTTCAAACTCTGCATAGTTGGAACCTAGAACCACTTCATATTCTAACAGACAACACCACAGTGATGTGGTATAGCAACAAATGGGATAAACAAAGTCCTACCTTCTTTGCAGACTTGCTATGATAGCATAGTACCTTGCAATTCAACAGAATATCTTTCTCCAAGCTGTTTACATCAATTCTGAACAAAATACAGTGGCAGACTAGTTGGGCAGATTCAAAGCAGACCTGCACACACACACACACACATAGATGCACACACACACACACACAGAGGTCTACACACACACACACACACACACACACACACACAGATGCACACCAAGAGGTCTTCCTGCAGATTTGCTTATCAGTGGGGAACTCCTCAGATTTTTATCCTCCACTCTAAACAAGCAGCTCAGACTTTTTTTTCACCAGAATCTCTTGCAAAGAAGCCTGGGGAGTGATAACCTTCTCTTTTCCATGGAAATGGAAATTCTTGTATGCCTTCCCTTCTCCACTTACTCCAAAGGTCCTTCTGAAGATTCAGAAAGACTGCCTAAAGATATTGTTGGTGACCCCCTGTAGGTCCTTCGTCACCTAGCCAAGGACAGTGACGACAAGCTACCCCACAGGATGGACTTTCTCAGACAAGAAAAAGGGCTGCTTCATTCACCCAAATCTAAAGACTAAACCTTGTGGTTTGGATGATAGGCTTCTTATCCTTTCATACACCTTTACTCTGACATGGTACAGGTATTAAAGGAGTCAAGAAAACTGCAACAAGAAAATTATCTTTCTAACTGAAGAAGAATTTGAGATATGATGTAGAAGACAGGACCCTTCCCAGGGAAGGGGCCTATTATCCTTAAATATTTGTGTGAGCTGGTCTAACATACACACCTATTAACATGCCTTATTCATTCATCAGCCCTTTCTGCTTGTTTGCCTATTGATCCACCTCTTTCTTCAAGTTGTGAGGTCAAACAGTTTCTTAAAGGCATCCTCCACATCAGACCTCATAGGAAATCTGTTCCTCTTCCTTGGGACCTGAACTATGTTCTTAAAAAGTTAACTTTTTCTACCCCTCCCCCTTTTTTTGTTTTAAACCTTTGTTCATTTCACACATTCAACAATGACATGGGTACACATTTAGTTATAGAAAGTAATGTAAAGTATCTTAAGCATTTTTCATTAGCTTCTTTTTTTAACAATTTTTGTGTAGTCTAGGATTACAGAAACTTCTCAGATTTTGCTTTTCCTTAACTTTCTATCCTCCTCCTCAAAATTATTCTGCATGTATTGCTCCAACAAATTCCATCTATTTCCATGTAAATTGCTCCTTCCCTTTAAAGATACCATGTCCAATTATTTTATCTTCTTTAACATATTCTTTATTTCATTTACTGTTGGTTTAGATTTTGATTTCCATTTTCTAATAATTTCTTTTGCAACCAGAAACATTAAACTTGACAAGGCTGTACTTTGTCTAGGCAAGTCAGATTATATCCCACCTCAAAACAATAATGTCCTTATTTAGTCATTACATTCCCAAAAAACATATTCCAATTTACCTCTTTCCCATCACACCGTCATCACTATCTGCCTGAAGAAAAATTCTCTGTAGTCTGTTTGGGGTTCAAAAATAGATAAGCAAACACTTCCACACAAAATGTGGGAGCCATACAGATTTCTTACCACTGTTCCTTTGTAAGCTGTCTTTCTAGTCAGTCTTCCCAAATTGTTATAACCTCTTTTGTTTGATTCTTATATTTATCATTCAATGATGTTCTTCATGTTTCACTGTTGCAGTCGTCACACTTGGGTTATCCTGCCAGGGGTAGCGCTGAGTTGGCCCGAATACCAGAGGTTTAGTATTTCTGCATCAGTTGCTGTTGTGTCAGGTCATCAGTCTTTCTTGCCAAGGAACCCAAAGCAGAAGCAGTTGGCACGAGTGCCTGTCGGCCGCTACCTGAGTTTTCGTTTCCAAAATTGAAGTTGAAGTGTTCTAAAGCTAAGTACCCCATTGGGGATCCTTTTTTCTTGTTGTAACCGATGTCAGAAAATGTTAACAATTGTCTTACCTGTGGAAAGCAAATACCAGACCAAGATTTCCATTCTTACTGCTTCGCCTGTTTAGGCCCAGACCACAACATACATCACTGCAGGTTATGTGCTTTGTTCAACATCCGAACTATTCATCATTGGGCCCTTTTTGTAGCTAAATTCTTTCATTCTTGATCTCCATATTCTGAAATGGCTTGGGTAAGCCATCCGACTACCGATCTTCTGAAAAAACATAAGGTTAAAGACAGAGACAAACCGCACAGGTCCAAAACTGCTGACAGCGCTTCCGTTAATCTAGTCGCCAATCGGACAGTACTCAGTGAGGCACTTTCGCAGCCCCTGATGCCCGCTTTGTTGGATTTGCAGGCCGCTATTGAGACCCGTTCGTAGTCCAGTATGCCATGAGACTCTTCTTTGCATACGGAACCTGCGGATGTCTCTACCTTGGATGGGTTCGGAGCCACTGTGCAGGCACCGGCTTCTGAGGAAGTTCTTTGTACCACCGATATTCGACACAAACCAACGACTTCTTTCACATCTTCAGTTCTTTCTAAAGCTACAGAGTTTCTAAGGCCAAGAGTATGAGCTACACCTAAAAAAACGATTACATTAACTCAAGTGCCTGCTTCCTTGCCACAGTCACAGATGCTTCAAATGGCGGAAAACCTTATCATGCTGATTAGGGGAAGCCAGCCTTCCCCTGCTAAAAGAAAAAGCAACTTGTCCCCAGCAGCTTTATCTGACCAAGAGTCCAACGACTCTGAGGTTTCCGATTATGAAGACATGCCCTTATCTATCTATGAAGATTCAAATGCAAAGGATTCCATTCCCTCTGCCACCCCTCCAGAGGATTTTTCTTGTGGTGAAACCCTACATACTTTGAGAGAGCATTTCCATTGGGAATGCCAGGATTATCCTCAGTCCAAAAAGAGACGCAGGGAAGTTTTAGACTTACCACAGCACAGACCCTTAGCTATCCCTCCTGTTCTCGATGTTGTGGATGATGTCTTTATGGAATCCAGTCCAACTCCTGATACTTTACCCCCTGCTCCCAGGAAACTTGACAGGTACTACATAGAGTCCCTGACTCACATAAATTTCTTTTCAAAAAACCTACTGCTGACCCAGAGGTCATCTCCCAAGGACCTAAAGGAATAAAAGCAACTACAGCTAAGAATCCCACCCCCTCGGACAGGGATTCCCGAGCTTTAGACAGATGGGGTAAAAAGGTATACACCTCTGCAACTCTTGCCATTAGAACATTAAATTGTCCGTTCCACGCATTGAAATACCAGCAGCATACTATGGAACTTAAGCAGAAATTATCTACCTTCCCTGACTGTGCAGAAAATAAAGAATTACAGGAGCTTATGCATTCTGCAAGCCAAGTCAGCAAGCACACCCTGCCATGTGGGTTTGACGCCCTAGAAGCATCTTGCAGGGCAGCAGTTACAGGTTCTGTACTTAGAAGGCATGCCTGGCTTAAGGAGCAGACCTTGCCAGACCATGTCAGATCAAAATTACTGGACGCATCTCTGAACAAGGACAATCTGTTTGGCACCAAAGCAGAAGAGGTTTTAAAAAAGGTGGAAGAAAAAGTTAAGTCTATGCAGACAGTCAAAGATTTATTGCAAGTGCAGCCTCCAAGATTCAGTAGGAATTGCCCCTCAAAACATTGGTCCTTTCCAGCCCCCTCAAGGCCGTCTCAAACTAGACCAAGGGGAAACAGACCCCCCCCTACCGACTACAGTCTCAGGGTATGATGGAGTACCTCCACCTCTAAACCAGGGAGTGCTAAGCCACCCCCTTATGGAAAGAATTCACAATGAGTTCTCAACTCCTCCCCTCACCTCTGCCCAATTGCTCATGCCCCTAGGAGGAAAACTTGCCCACCATGCAAAAAAACTGGACCTCCATCACCAACGATCAATGGGTCCTCGACATAGTATCCCAGGGGTACAATTTTTTTTCCACACGCTGCCTACCCCAAAAGGTTTCCTGGACCTTCCTCCAAACCAGTGGGCAGAGGCACAAAACCAGGTTCAGTTCCTGCTCTCCATAAGGGCAATTCAGCCTGTTCTTGCAGAACAGATAGGCCAAGGTTTTTATTCCAGAATTTTCCTGGTACCCAGAAAAGAGGGCACCTGGCACCCAATCCTAAATTTATCCATTCTAAACACCTTCCTGGTGGTACCAAAATTCAAAATGCTCACCCTACAGCAGCTTCTCTCTATGCTGTCCAAAGATGCCTGGTTAGCCACCCTACACCTAAAGGAGGCCTGTCTGCACATCCCAATCAGGGACTCCTGCAGGAAATATCTACGTTTCATGGCAGGATCTATGCATTATCAGTTCTCTGCACTTCCCTTTGGCTTATCCACTGCTCCCAGAGTTTTCACAAAATGCCTGGCTCCAGCCTTTGCCTGTTGCAGACAGAGAAATATTCAAATTTATCCCTACTTGGATGATTGCCTGATTCAGGCAGACAGTCAGGAAAAGCTGTTGCAGCACCTGACATTTGTAGTGGACCTTCTAACCTCCCTGGGCTACACTGTAAACAAAAAGAAATCCAAACTAGTCCCCAGTCAAAAAATTATATTCCTGAGAGCAAGCTTGGATGCAGAATCCCAGATGGAATTCCTTATTCACAAAAAAACAAGCCGATCTGACAGGCTACTTCTCTCAGATGGCCACCAGAACCCAGTTATCCGCAAGGAAAATCCTGCAAGCTCTAGGGTTCATGGCCTCCTGCATTCTACTAATTCCATATGCCAGACTACAGATGAGGAAACATCAATGGTACTTAAAAAGTCTTTGGTGCCAACATTCTCAGAACCTGGAAATTGTCATATCTATGATACCTTGTCTAAGGAAAGAGTTCAGCAGTTCAATAGCATGCAACCACAACAAGGGGCTTCCCTTTACACAACCCCATGCCGCCCAGACCCTAGCCACAGATGCATCGGACTATGCCTGAGGTGCACATTTGGATGGCAGGTGCATTCAGGGCCACTGGAGCCCAAATCAAATTCATCTGCACATCAACCAAAAAGAGATGCTAGCTGTTCAGCACACTCCAACAGCACCACAGTGATGTGGTACATCAACAAGCAGGGGGGAACCCACTATTACCCTCTCTGCAGGCTAGCCATGACCCTCTGGAACATGGCCTCAACCATGCATATTCACCTGCAAGTTCAATTCCTGCAGGCAACAAAAACTATCTGGCAGACAACGTAAGCAGAAATCTCCTAGACCCCACAAGTGGTGATTAAACTACAACACCTTCAGCCTTGTGACCCAGAAATGAGGTACCCCAAAGGAGGACCTATTTGCCTCCCCCTATAACTACCAGCTAAGCAAATTCTGCACCAGGGAACGTCACAACAAGGCCTGGAAAGTGGATGCCCTATCCTTCCAGTGGGCAAACCTCTCAATCTATGCATTCCCCCCTCTACCTCTTCTTACAAGAGTATTACTCAAGATAAGGGAGGAAAGACCAAGGGCAATCCTGATTGCCCCAGACTGGCCACACCAGCACTGGTACCCAGTACTGCGCACTCTGGCAGTATTGCCTCCATGGCACTTCCCCCAGATACCAACTCTCCTGACTCAGCAGGAGGGACAGTTCTTGTATCCGCAATTGCAGACCCTGAACCTTGCAGCCTGGCTTATTCCTTGACTTCTCCTCCAGTGGCCAGCCTAAGCAAGCAGGGTACTGGATGTCGTACGTGAAGCCAGATGACCCAGTACTAGAAAATCCTGTGCTGAATAGTGGAAAGGGTATTGCTCCTGGATTCACACTAAAGGAGCGGATCCAGCACACAGCCCTCCTTGCCTCTCATTCTGGATTACGTAACACTCCTACTCCACAGGGGCCTATCCTTCTCTTCCATTAAGATCCATGCCTCTGCCATCTCTGCTCATTACAGCACTGAGCCACCTCTCTTCTCATACCCCCTCTCATCAAGCAGTTCCTGAGAGGAGCTAACAACTTAAGACCACCAAGAAGAGCCCCTACCCCTGCTTGGGACCTTAACTTTGTGTTGGAAAAGCTCACACCCCCCCCCTTAAGCCTACAGTGCCAGCAGAGGTAAAATTCCTCTCTTGGAAAACAGACTTGCTTCTGGCCATCACTTCAGCTAGGAGACTGTCTGAGCAACAAGCACATATGGCTGTGGAACCCTTCATCATTTTTCATGCTGACAGGGTCTCCCTCAGGACTAACCCTACTTTCATGCCTAAAGTGGTGTCCAGTGTGGCTCTCAGTCAGTCTATCCATTTGCCCATGTTCTTCCCTAATCCTTAAAGTAAGGGGGAAAGGATCATGCACTCTTTAGATATGCACAGACAGCTCAGGTTCTACCTTGATAGGACCAAGTCCTTTAGGAAATCTGACCAGTTACTAGTCAGCTTTGCAACAGGGGCTTGAGGGTAAGGCCATATCAAAACAAACCATCTCCAAATGGATAGCACACTGTATCCATTTCTGTTACAAACACCATGGGAAGCCACCCACTCTGGGGGTCAGAGCACATTCCACTAGGGCAACTTCAACCTCTACAGCCTTTCTCAGAGGAGTCCCTACCAGGGACATTCTGGAAGCTGCAACTTGGAGCTCTGTTCATATCTTCACCAAGCATTACCACCTGCCTATCTTTTTCAAATCCAAGTCGGGCTTTGCGACCGCAGTCCTGCAGGGCATACTAGCCAACCCCAACTCTTCATGACTGCCTCCACCCATTCTTCAGCTTTGGGAATCAACCCAAGTGTGATGACTGCAACAGTGAAACACGAAGAACATAGTACAGTTGTGTACACTTATCATAAGTGTAGGTGTTCGAGTGTATTCACTCTTGCAGTCCTGGTTTCCCACCTTCCAGCCCCCTTGTCTCTCTCTCTCTCTCTCTCTCTCTTCCTCATTCCTTACAGGCCTGTTGGTATTTACTTTTTACTGGTGGTATTTTTCCACCATAACTTAGCTCCCTATTTGGGGGCTCCTGATATTTGGAGCAAGAAAAACTGATGTAATGGCGTTGGCTGCCTGTTTTTATACCACTGACAACCTGACGTCAGTTTTGAAGCAACAGCAACCAACGCAGAAATATTAAGCCTCTGGTATTCAGGCTGACTGAGGGCTATCCCTGGCTGGATAACCCAAGTGTGATGACTGCAGCAGTCAACATCTACATTTATGGTAAGTGTACACAACTGTACTTTTTGTATGTTCTATTAATTATCTCTTTTTTTTAATGGTAAACAAGTTAATCAGAGTTGGTATTTCTCTTAGCACTCCCCTATCCCTTTCTTTTTGCCTGAACTTTATCAATACCTGGTAGGGTAGGTAGCCTATAACCTGCAGTCCAAGCTTCTGCTTGGCCTCATCCCACTCTGTTACCTTTTCATCCTTAGTTATTTTATCTCAAAACCTTGGTTCCTGTGCTGATTTCTCCCTTTATCCCGTTTTTCTATACCCCTGCTTGTAGTCATCCCCATTTGTAAAATCTTCTTTCTCTACTGTCATGTTGACTTTATTTCTTACAATACTTTTTGCTGCTTTGTACATTCAATATTATGTATGGTTGTTATTACTCTCCTTAACTCATTTGCACCTATAGCACTGCTTATGCACTATTTCATACAGTGCCTGCAACACCAAGCACTTTTTTGACCCCCCCCTACCTGCTATGCCTACAGCACACCCACATGCTCCCTCTATAAAAAAAAAAAATAATATGTACACATGTAACTAGTTGCCTAGATGCATCTGTTCCCTTCGGACATAAATACAATGGCAAATTCAATAATAATCCCCTGAGGTAGAACACATATATAAACAGACTCTGTAATAAAAATAAAAAAGCTGATTGCACACAAAAATAAATGCAACTCTCAAAATGTCTAAAATGTTCTTGTTAAACTAAACAAAGAATTGTAGACTGTGATCAAATTAATCAAAGTCAGATATGAGGTAAAAATAGGCACCCGGTGAAAGATAATTGCAAAGCCTTCTGTAATTAAATCTCAGACAACATTCAGCACTGTGCAGAGCTAATAGTAAATTGTATTACATACTCTGACCCATATTTCATAGCCAGTCTACTAAGGGACAGATTTACTCCCACACCCACCCCTCCAGTATTATTAGATCACATACCCACATCTGCATGCACTTATGTCTCCCTAGAACAAATTCTCAAGTTGTTATCTAAGGCCAAGAACAATACGGCTATGGGGCAAGATAGCATACTAGACTGCCTCCTTGTCAGCCTAAAACATGATTTGTCTTCTGCCCTACAGAAGCTGTTCATTGTCAGCCTCCAAACAGAAAAGATGCAACTGAAATAAACCAATAAAAAAACCAGCCCAGCAAATCAGGACCCGAAAGCCAGCAGCAAAATTAATCCAATGGATAGTACAAATTGTAGCGGTAGCCAGGTAATTTTGAAGTAATAGCAATCTTTATTGAAACAAACCAATAGACCAAGCGCTTTCACCCGAATAGTATCGGGCTTTTTCAAGGACAAATATGTGAGCACTGTTGTGCACATCTTTAAATAATACAATTCATGTCACATGGTAAAATTAATTAACTTGTAATTGTATCCTATATTCCCTAAAGAAACAGTTCACTAAAAAACTAAACTAAAAAAACTAAGCAGTATATTAATCCTTCTTTGGAGGCTAAATCTATATATAAATAACATATGTAAGCTTCCAATCAATATACCAACAAACATACCATTAAAAAGGGGGTAATATAAACCTTCTAACAGTAAAAATTAATTTAAAAATGTAATACATAAAGAGCTTTGAATTTAAGTCCCCTGCTATAATAAATAAGTTCAAAACTTCAATTAATTGTAATAAAATTTATAACTGTGCTAAATAGAGTAAAATATTTCTTCCCAAGTTCTATAAAATAAATTGGTTAGGAATTCAATCCCTAAAACCTTCACAGTATCCTGAATAACAATAAAAGAAGTAAATACAATAAAATTAATAAAAATAAAAAATAGGCTCACAAGTACCAATAACATGAAAAGGGGGGAATGTATATCTAACTCACAACAGCATATAAAGTGAGGGGGATGAACAAAAATATTATAAGCGTGCTTTTCTTTGCTTTAAGACACTCATGATGTTGATACTATCATTCAAACCGGGAAACTTGTTGGAGTTCAGCTTCAATTGCCAATATAGTTCACGATACTGTAATCTTGTTTCCCAGTTACCACCTCTGATGTCTTGTATTACTTGCTCTAATACAAAAAACTTTACATTCATTTTTTCACTTGTTAAGGAGTGTTTATAAAAGGCATTGCTTTCCTTCTGTTTAATCACATCATTGAAATGCTCATAGACCCTTCTCCTTAAATAACGCTCAGTTTTTCCTATATAAAAACTATCACAGGTTTTACATATCCCTAAATATACTACCCCCTTTGTACCACAATTATAGTATTTCTTAAATTTCCTGGAGGGGATGTTACTCTGTTCCTGATTAATCATGGCATGGCATTGCTTGCACTTGCCACATGAGTATGTACCAAATTTCTTTTTGTTTTTGTCAATCTCTAAAGTATATTTAGTTTCAAAAATTTCCTTCAAGTTCTTATTTCTTTTCCTAACAAAGTGTGGTCGCTCTGAAACAAAAAAATGTTTGTTTCTTCGTGGAAACTAAGAATGGGCCAATATTTGGATACAATACCCTCAATCTCTTCAGAATTCCTATTAGAAGTGAAAATAAAACTGCTTTTACCATCCATTGTATTCTCATGGTTATTCTGTGTCAAGTTAGAAGAACCTGTTCCTAACAATGGGGGGTACAACATGTCCCTTTTTTGACTAATCTCCTGCATCAGGTCTTCAAACAGCTTATCTGGATAGCCTTTCTCTAAGAAAAAACCTTTTAGAATCTGCACTTCTTTGATGAAATCTTTTAGTATACTACACATTCGAGAAGCCCGAATCAACTGTCCCTTAATATCCCTCTTTTGGAAGTATGGATGTCCACTATTATAATGGAGGTATGAGTTGGAGAATGAACTCTTTCTATATAATTTGGATTGAAAACATTGGTTATCATAATCTTTAACAATGGTTACATCCAAATAGTGTAATTTGTTCTTATCGATGTTATGTGTAAATTTCAAAAATGATGTTGTATTGTTAATGTAATTCAAGAATTCAAAAAAGCTCTCCTCACTACCCCTCCAAAAAATACAAATATCATCCAAAAACCTTCTATAATGTAAAATATCATGGTGCCACTTACTAGAAAATACAAATTTCTTTTCCCAAAAGTATAGCACAATATTTGCATATAAGGAGGCACACGAGGCCCCCATTGCCACACCTTTTCTCTGACAATAAAATTCCCCATTGAAATGAATGAAATTGTTCTCAAGGACAATTTCCATAAGCTCTAATATAAGATTAATAGTTGTAGCAGTTTGGGCTACCTCTGTTGCCAAAATATGACCAAACCATTCCAGTCCTGTTTCATGAGGAATACTCGGAAAGAGATCCACCACATCCACTGTGACCATTAAAACTAGGGGATTAAATAAACTTTGATCAATATGTCTCAAGAAATCCCAAGAATCCTTACAAATGTGGTCTATAGAGACTACAAAAGGTTTTAGAATAGTGTCAATAAATTTGGCCAGAGGTTCTGTAATGCTACCTGATCCCGATACTATTGGTCTAAACTTGAGTGGTTCCAAAGTCTTGTGTGTCTTAGGAATACCAAAAATGTGCGCAATTTTTGGTTTATCCACATACAAGTAATTATAAAGTTGTTCATTTACAACATTCTGTAAAAGAAGATCGAAAAGTTGGTAATTAATTTTAGCATAAGCAATATTTATTTCATTTCTGGATACTAGTTCATATTGATCCATGTCCTGTAACTTATTATGTATGTGTGCCTCGTAATCCGCTTTATACATCAAGACTGTTCCACCCCCCCTTGTCAGGTTTCATAACCCTGCACCCCTCCTGTCTTAAATGATTGATCAACTCAACGTCGTCACTTAAATTATTAGGGGTATTAGTGTGTTTTTGTCGTTCCATTCCCCTGATGTCCCTTTCAACCAGCTCTTCAAAAACTTTCAGGATTGGGTGCATGGGTGGGTTAAAGGTACTTTTCCTCGTTAATTCATTGGTAGTGCTCTTTTGTCCTTTGAAGAATATATTCAAGTTCAGTTGTCTCATAAATAATTTTAAATCAATCAAAATGTCAGGTGTAAAGACAGGTTTAAAAGGGACATATTGGAAACCTTTTAAAAATAGGTCAAAAAATTATTGAGTAAGTTCCATGTCAGTAAAATTATAAATCGTAAAGTTGTTACTTCTATAAACAATCTGTTTTGCTTCCATTAATGGTGTCTCAAAAACCAAAGGTACTACAGGGAAAAGACTTATTTGTGAGGTTGGTTCCAGTTGTTGTGTTGATATCCCCCCCCCCCCCGGGGGGGTACTGAAAATACAGTGCGGATTGTTTTCTACCCTTCTCCGCAATCCTTTCACTTTGCCTTAAGGCTTCCGGGCCTAAATTCACTTGATTGTCCTGAATAGTACTTTCATTTTCATTAAAAAATACATTTTCAACATTGTTTGAGCCCCAATTCCTAATGTTAGGCAAAGGGAAAGCTTTACCCTAACGGTATTCAATTAAATCCCGTTTTAACTTCCTAATTTTACGGTTCAGTACTGTTACAAAATGTTGGTCAACCTCATCAAATGTTCTATCATATTCCCTTTTAGTACTTAAAAATCTTTCATCACCAGTCAGCCTGCTGTTCAATACATTTAATTCATTCAACAAACTTGTCTGCCTTCTTTTCATAATCTATGATCATACAATTCAGCATTTCTAAGCCTGCTTTGTTGAATATTTCACATAATTGATCATGCAACATTGAACCCGACTGCACATTGTTCGGGAACTTAAAAAAACGTAAACCTTTAGGTACACGTTGAACATGTAAACATTCCCTCAGATATTCTATTTCTAGTTGATTATTTTTATACATGTACAGTTTGTCTTTGAAGTCACTAAGTAGATGTTCAATGTTTGTGTCAAGGTCTTTGTTCACTGTACCTGATTTAAAAAGGAAAGGTTTAGTGGTCCATGCTCCAAAATTAAAACTCCTCGCCTCGGGGTTGCTCGGGTTAGTGCTAGAAGTCTTAGTTCTAGGTTGGACCGTCTGTCCGTTTGAACAAGGATTATTACCCAACCCATTCGTGCTCACATTATTGTTAGGATGAGACGCCCCAGCAATAACGTGTCTCGTAGGTCTATCAACCAAAAGCATTTGGTTGCATGGAATCTCTCTATCTGGGATGGTGTTCCGTTCGTTAATAGTGTTAGACAATTGTGTGAGCATGCTCAGAATCTGATTGAATTCACCATGAGTGACTGGCGTCGTATCTATGTCATCGCTCAGAAGTGTAGGCATTTCTGCTAAACTGCCGGGTTCCGTTCCTTTTGCCATGGCTAAAATAAATCCACAACTTGAAAAGATGCAACTGAAATAAACCAATAAAAAAACCAGCCCAGAAAATCAGGACCCGAAAGCCAGTAGCAAAATTAATCCAATGGATAGTACAAATTGTAGCGGTAGCCAGATAATTTTGAAGTAATAGCAATCTTTATTGAAACAAACCAATAGACCAAGCGCTTTCACCCAAACAGGCTTCATATTGAATGAATGGAGGGCAGCACTAGTCATTCCCTTGCACAAAGGTGGAACTTCAATAGACCTGGGTAATGCTAGACCAGTAAGCTTGATCTGTCTCATCTGTACAGCTATGGAAAGGATAATTATATAATTAATAAGTAAGGATATAGGTAACGTGCAAAGTCATGACCCAACCATATTAGGATACATCAAGCACAAATCCTGTCCGCTTAACCTGGTTGATTTCTTCAAAAAAGTTATTGAAGCAATGGAAGAAGGCAGGGCCAAACAATGTACATCATATAGTTAGATCTCACAGAGGTGTTTGGCACTTTCCCACACTCAAGTAACAGATTAAAGCTCGCAGCTAAATGTCCATCCCTGTGTGACTCATTGCATAGCAAGCTGTCTCATAAATAGAACCCAGGAAGTTAGTGTGGGCAACTTTACCTCCCCAGGAAAGCCTGCAAACTAGGTGCCATCATACACTCCACAGTAGACAGCAAGATCCTCCAAGAGGGCCTGTCCTGATGTTCTTTGTGTTTCACTGTTGCAGTCATTACATTTAGGTAATCTGCTTGCAGATTGCCCTCAGTCAGCCTGATTAGCAAAGTCTTGGGTCCTGCGTCGGTTGCTGTCCCTACTTCCATGATGTCAGGTCGTCAGGGGTATAAAACATGCAACCGACATCATTACCCCAGTCTTTCTTGCCATGCGGTGCCCGAAGCAGAAGCAGTTTGCAAGTGCCGGTCGGCCGACTCCTGAAATTTTCATTTTCGAGTTTTAGAACCAAAGTCTTCAACTAAAAGCTAAGTACCCTGTTGGGGAAACCTTTTCTTGCTCCTTACCAATGTCAGTAAAAGTTAATAATTGCATTACTTGTAGAAAGCAAATACCTCATAAAGATTTTCATTCGTACTGTATTCCTTGCCTAGGTCTTGACCACGACGTACCTTGCTGTCAGTTTTGTGTTTTATTTAATCAGTGCACTATCCATCATCGGTATATTTTTGCCTCTAAATATTTCGGTTCTCTGTTTAGTTGTGCAGAAATGTCATCGGTTAGCCATCCAACTACCGGGATTCCGAAAAAACGCAAAGATAAAGACAGAGATGGCCGCCGAGGTCCAAAACTGCCAACGACGCTTATCCTAAGCCACTCGCCAGTTCGCCGGTACTCAGTGAGGTGCTTTCGCAGCCCCTGATACATGCTACTTCTGATTCGCAGGCCTCTACTGAGACCCATTCGGAGTCCGCTATGCTGCGAGATACTTCACCTATGGAACCCGTGGATGTCTCTACCTTGGATGGGTCCGGAGCCGCTGTGCAGGCACCGACTTCTGAGGTTGTGTATTCAGGCCTACGGACTTGCATATTAAATTGACGCCTCCTTCATTACTAAGACCTAAATCTCGATCCATGTCTAAAAACCCGATGCCCAGGCCACATGCTCAGGCCTCTATGCCTAAAAAACAAATGATAAAAATGGCTGAAGATCTAATAACTCAGGGGTACCCAACCCCCCCCTCGTCTAAGAGGCCTAGGGCTGAGCTTGATTATGAATCTTCTCAGGATTCTGTTTTTTGTGACTCTTCTGATGACCTGGAATTGTCCTTACCTACTTATGAGGATTCTGATGCAGAGGACTCTATTCCCTATACTTCCCCTCCTGAGGATTTTTTTCTTTTGGGGAAACCTTACATACTCTAAGGGAGCATTTTCACTAGGAAAGCCAGGAATTTTCTGATTCAAAAAATTGGCTTAGGGATTTCCTTCTCCTACCTCAGCATAGGCCTTTGGCTATTCCTTCTGTACTAGACTTTGTTGATGATGCTTTCTCGGAATCCAGTTTGGCCCCTGATTCCCTGCCTCCTGCTCTCAGTAAACCTGACAGATACTACAGGATCCCTGAGTCCCACAAGTTCCTTTTAAAAAATACTATTGCAGATCCAGAGACTATTTCACAGGGGCCCAAGGGCATTAAGGCTTCTACTGCTAAAAATCCTACCCCTTCTGATAGCGACTCCAGGGCGCTGGATAGATGGGGTAAGAAGGTTTATACTTCAGCAACCTTGGCAATTGGAGCTTTTAACTGCCAAATTCATATGTTAAAATATCAGCAACAAGTTATTTGACTGCTTAAACAGAAAATTATGTTGATTCCTGACTGTGTGGAAAATAAAGACTTACAGGATTTAATGCATTCTGCTGAACAAGTTGGAAAACATACTTTGCAATGTGGTTTTCATTCTTTACAGGCCTCTTGTATGGCTGCTGTTACTGGGTCTGTGCTTAGAAGGCATGCTTGGCTTAAGGAGCAATCTTTGCCTGATCATGTTAAAGCTAAATTGTTGGATGCTCCTCTTACTCAGGACCGCCTGTTAGGCAACAAGGCTGAAGAAGTTCTTAAAAAGATGGAAGATGAAGCTAAATCTATGCAAACTGTTAAAGATTTTTTACAAGTTCAGCCTCCTAGATTTAGTAGGCACTGGCGTTCTAAGAATTGGTCCTTTCCAGCCCCTTCCAGGTCTTCTCAAGCCAAACCCAGACACAGCAAAAAACCCAGGTTTCAGTCCCAGGGGACTCGCAGAATTAAGCAGTGGGGCGCCTCCACTTCTAAGTCTGGGAATAACAAGACACCCCCCTATGGTAAACTGTCTCAATGACTTCCTTTTAAAATTTCCAAGCACTTATCTGACTGCCCCTTTGGGGGGAAAGATTGCTCTTCATGCAAAGAACTGGAAACTCATTACCCAGGACAAATGGGTTTTAAATATAGTGTCCCAGGGATACAGATTTCACTTCCACACGTTGCCAACGCCAAGTGGGTGGCCGGACCTACCCCCAAATCAGTGGGCAGAGGCTCAAATACAAGTACTTTCTCTCTTAAGCATGGGGGCTATTCAACTGGTACCAGAAGTGGAAAAGGGACAAGGTTTCTACTCCAGACTTTTCCTGGTACCCAGAAAAGACAAATCATGGCATCCAGTCCTGGACCTGTCTACTCTAAACACCTTTCTGGAGATTCCAAAATTAAAGATGCTGACTCTGCACCAATTACTTCCTGTGCTAGGCAAAGATGCCTGGTTGGCAACACTAGATTTAAAAGAAACATACCTGCACATCCCAATCAGGGAATCTTGCAGAAGATGCCTACGCTTCAAAGCAGGCTACGCACACTATCAGTTCTCTGCATTGCCCTTTGGCTTATCTACTGCACTCAGGGTATTCACAAAGTGCCTAGCTCCAGTTATTGCATTTTGCAGGCCAAGAAGTATTCAAATATACCCATACCTGGACGATTGTCTAATTCAGGCAGAAAGCCACGACATACTTTTGAATCTGGCATTTGTAAAAAGACTTCTAACTTGTTTGGGGTACATCATAAACGAAAAGAAATCACAACTGGTACCCTGTCAACAAATTACATTCATGGGAGCAAGCTTGAATACAACTTCCCAGATGGCTTACCTCACGCCAGAAAAGCAAATTCATTTGACAACCTACCTCAAACTAGTGGCCACAAAAACCCTGCTTATCTGCAAGACAAATACTCCAAGCCTTGGGGTTCATGGCCCCCTGCATTCTTCTAATTCCATATGCAAGACTGTATATGAGGAAACTACAGTGGTATCTAAAAAGGCTATGGAGTCAACATTCTCACAGCCTAGAAACAATGATTCCTATCCTACCTTGCCTACGCCTAGAGTTCCTTTGTTGGGCAGAGGCCTGCCACCAAAACAAGGGACTACCTTTCACACCACCCCCTGCCACCCAAACCCTAACAGATGCATCAGACTGTGCATGGGGTGGCTCACCTGGCAGGGAAGTGTACTCAGGGCAAATGGAACCCAAGTCAAATGCACCTGCATATCAATCAAAAAGAAATGTTAGCTGTACAGAATGCTGTGACAGCATTCAAGGACTACATTCTTCCAGGACAACTAATGGTAAAGTCGGACAACACCACGGTTATGTGGTACATAAACAAGCAGGGGGGGTACACATTCTTACCCCCTCTGCAGACTAGCCATGGAATTGTGGAACTACCAAGTGCAGGTACAAGCTCAATTCCTGCCAGGAAAATTAAATACACTGGCAGACGGACTAAGCAGAAACTTCATGGACCCACACGAGTGGAAATTGGAACCAAGGATTTTCACCATGTTGACAAGCAAATAGGGGAGCCCAGATATAGACCTGTTTGCTCCCGCCCAGAACTACCAATTGGACAAATTTTGCACAAAGACTCCCCACAAACGAGCCTGGAAAGTGGATGCTCTGTCCTTCAGTTGGAAAAACCTATCAGTCTATGCCTCCCCCCCACTGCCTCTGCTCTCCAAAGTACTACTAAAAGTCAAACAGGACAAACAAAAGATGATTTTGATTGCTCCAGACTGGCCGAGCCAACACTGGTACTCCGTCCTGCGATCTGTCATGGTTATCTCCTTTGCACCTGCCTCAGACTCCTTCCCTGCTGTCTCAGCAGGAGAACCAGATTCTGCACCCTCAGCTTCCAACACTGAACCTTGCAGCCTGGCTAATTACTTAAACTCTCCCTTACCATCCCTCAGCAAGCCTGTGATGGATGTCTTCTTAGAGGCAAGGAGGCCTATTACTAGAAAATCTTTTGCTGAAAAATGGAAAATATTCTGTGCCTGGAGCCAATCTCAAGGGATGAGCACAGCAGCGCCCAATTTATCTCAGATTTTACAATACTTAACTGAGATGCTTCACAAGGGCCTGTCTTTTTCCTCCATTAAAATCCACGCCTCAGCCTTTTCAGCTCATTGTAACACAGAACCCTCCCTTCTTCTCTCATCCACTGCTGAAGCAGTACCTCATAGGGGCCACAAATTTGAGACCACCCAGGAGAGCTCCAACCCCAGCCTGGGACCTTAACTTTGTATTGGAGAAACTCACTCTACCTCCTTTCGAGCCAGCTGCTACTGCAGACTTAAAACTTCTTTCTTGGAAAACAGCTTTCCTTTTAGCAATCACTTCAGCTACAAGGGTATCCGAATTACAGGCCTTTATGGCAGTGGAGCCTTTCATCATCTTTCATGCGGACAGGGTGTCACTCAGAACCAATCCATCCTTCATGCCTAAGGTGGTATCCAGTGTGGCTCTTAATCAGTCCATTAATTTGCCAACCTTCTTTCCCAATCCGCAGAACAAAGGGGAATGAATTCTGCATTCCTTGGATGTGCACAGACAACTTAGATTCTACTTGGACAGGACTAAACCTCAAAGGAAATCTGAACAACTGGTAGCATTTGCTACAGGGGCAGAGGGGAAGGCTATTTCAAAACAAACCATTTCTGAATGGATAAGCCATTGCATTCATTTCTGCTATAAGCACCATGGAAAATCTATCCCCCAGGGGATCAGACCTCACTCCACCAGGGCTGGATCTACTTCTACAGCCTTTCTCAGAGGTGCTCCTACCAGGGACATCATTGAAGCTGCTACCTGGAGTTCTGTACATACTTTCACCAAGCATTATCACTTGCCAGATGTTGTTCGTGTTTCACTTGTTGCAGTCATTACATCTGGGTTATCCTGCTGGCAGTTCGCCCTCAGTCGGCCTGAATTCCAAAGTCTTGGGTCCTATGTCCTATGGGTCCTATGTCGGTTGCTGTCGCCTCTTCCCTGACATCAGGTCATCAGAGGTATTTAAGATGCAGCCGACACCATTTTATTCAGTCTTTCTTGCCGCACGATGCCCGAAGCAGAAGCAGTTCGCAAGTGCCGGTCTGCCGACTCCTGAGATTTTCGTGTTCGAGTTTCAGATCCGAAGTCTTCATTAAAAGCCAAGTACCCCATTGGGGAAACTTTTTTCTTGCTCCAGACCGATGTCAGAAAAAGTTAATTGTATTTCTTGTGGGAAGCAAATACATCATAAGGACTTTCATTCTTACTGTATTCCTTGCCTAGGCCCTGACCACAACATTGCTAGTTGTTGGTTTTGTGCTAGATTTAACCAACGCATAATTAAGCTGCGGTACGATTTTGCATTAAGCTATATTGGGTGAAGATTTAATTGTACAATGTCGTTGGATAGCCATCTGACTGCCGGAGTTCACAAAAAACGCAAAGGAAAAGACAGGCAACCGAGGTCCAAAACCGACGAAGCTTCTCCTAAGCAAGTCGCCAGTTCTCAGTGAGGTGCTTTCGCAGCCCCTGATGCCCGCTACTTTAGAGTCGCAGGTTGCTACCGACTCTCACATGGAGTCGGCCAGGTTGCTGGAAACTCAAGGTATTGGAGCCACGGAGATTATTCCCTCAGATGGGTCCGGGGCCGCTGAGCAAGCATCGGCTTCTGAGGGTGTATTCAGACCTAAACAATTATATATTAAACCGTCTTCAAAGACAAAGACGAAAACACCTTTAAAGGCAAAGAAACAAGTTCACCAGCCACAAGGACAGGCCTCCATGCCCAAAAAACAGATGCTTAAAATGGCCGAAGACTTAATCACCTTGATCAGGGGTTCCCATCCCCCTCCTGATAAGAGGCCTAGGCAAGAGATAGACTATGAATCTTCAGATCAGATTTCCATTTCTTCTGATTCCTATTCTGATCAGGAATATTCTCTTCCCCCCTATGAGGATTCTGATGCTGAAGAATCATTTCCTTCAGCTTCTCCTCCCGAGAACTACTCTTTTGGGGAAACCTTGCATACCATGAGGGAGCACTTCCACTGGGTGAGCCAAGATTTTTCAGAATCTAAGAAAAGGCTCAGAGATTTCCTTTTACTTCCTCAACACAGGCCTCTAGCTATTCCACCTGTGTTGGACATTGTAGATGATGTGTTCTCGGAGTCTAGTCTGACCCCTGACTCTTTACCTCCAGCTCCTGTTAAGCTAGACAGATACTACAGTTTCCCTGACTCTCATAAATTCCTTTTCAAAATCCGTACTGCAGACCCAGAAACTATTTCTCAGGGTCCAAAAGGGGTCAAGGCTTCTACTGTAAAAAACCCTACCCCCTCTGACAGGGATTCTAGGGCACTGGATAGATGGGGAAAAAAGATTTACACATTTGCTACTTTGGCTATAAGGGCCTTACATTGCCAGTTTCATATGCTCAAATATCAGCAATATATCATGACACTGCTTAAACAGAAAATGATGGCAAATTATGAATGTGCAGAAAAACAAAGAAATGCAGGATTTATTGCATGCAGCTGAACAAGTTGGAAAGCATACGTTGCAATGTGGGTTTGATTCTCTGGAGGCCTCCTGCAGGGCTGCTGTTACGGGTTCTGTCATTAGGAGGCATGCTTGGTTAAAGGAACAAAATCTGCCTGACCATGTTAAAGCAAAATTATTAGATGCTCCTTTAGAACATGATACCTTGTTTGGTAGGCAGAAAAGGTGTTAAAGAAAATGGAGGACAAAGCTAATTCTATGCAAACGGTCAAGGATTTTTTACAGGTACAGCCACCTAGATTTAGCAGACACTGGCCTACAAAGAATTAGTCCTTTCCAGTCTCAGACAGACCTCAAAGGGGCATATCCAGATGCCCTAGAGGCAGATCACAGCCACAAGGATCCTACAGGTTTAAGCAGTGGAGTGCTTCTACCTCCAAAAGTGGAAAAGACAAAGCACAGTCGTACAGGAATCAGTCCCAATGACTTCCCCCTGCCTGCACCAAGCCCATATTTTCTGGCAGCACCCTTAGGGGGAAAACTAGCACTTTTTTCACAAAATTGGCACATTATAACCCAGGACAAATGGGTTCTAGACATAGTGTCACAAGGCTACAAGTTTCATTTCCATACCCTGCCAATGGCAAACGGTTGGCCAGACCTGCCAAAAAATCAATGGGCAGAGGCTCAAAAACAAGTCGCAGCTCTCATGGGCATGAGGGCTATTCAACAAGTGCCACAGCAAGAGCAGGGACAAGGATTTACTCAAGACTGTTTTTGGTACCCAGAAAGGACAAAGCATGGAGACCAAAACTGGACCTATCTATTCTAAACACTTTCCTGGATATACCAAAATTCAAGATGTTGACCTTACAGCAGCTTCTGCCCATGCTGGGCAGCAAGGCTTGGCTCGTGACTTTAGACCTAAAAGAGGCATACCTGCATGTCCCAATCAGACAATCATGCAGAAGATACCCGAGATTCAAGGCTGGCTCAAAGCATTACCAATTCTCTGCACTGCTCTTTGGCTTATCTACTGCGCCCAGGGTCTTCACAAAGTGCCTGGCACCAGTAATTGCTTACTGCAGACAAAGAGGAATGCAAATATATCATTACTTGGACGACTGCCTCATACAAGCAGAGAACAAGGACATTCTACTACAACATCTGACATTTGTGATAAGACTTTTAACATGCCTAGGGTACGCAGTCAACAAAAAGAAATCAAAACTAATACCCTCTCAAGAGATAATATTCCTGGGTGCAAGCTTAAATACAACTGCCCAGATGGCTTATCTCACTCCAGACAAGCAAAGGCAACTGACTACCTATTTCAAGGAAATGGCAACAAAGGCCCAGTTATCTGCAAGAAAAATTCTGCAGGCTTTGGGCTTCATGGCATCTGCATCTTACTAATTCCATATGCTTAAGACTGCATATAAGGAAAATTCAATGGTACCTAAAAAGTGTCTGGGCACAACATTGCCACAGTCTGGAAACAATGATTACTCTAACTCCCTGCCTGCAACAGGAGTTTCGATGGTGGACAAAGGCTTGTCACAAAAACAAGGGACAGCCATTCTCACTACCCCCTGCCAGGCAGAGCCTAACAATGGATGCTTCAGATTATGCTTGGGGGGTACACACGGCAGGAAGAGGCATTCAGGGCACCTGGTCCACAAACCAAAAGCATCTACATATCAATCAAAAAGATATGCTAGCTGTTCAAAATGCCCTGACAGCCTTCAAGGATCTACTTCATCCAGGACAACTACTAATAAAGACAGACAACACCACGGTCATGTGGTACATAAACAAGCAGGGGGGGCACTCATTCTTATCCCCTGTGCAGACAAGCCATGGCTTTATGGGACACAGCATTGACTTACCAAGTTCATCTGCAGGCACAATTGCTGCCAGGAAAGGAAAACACTCTGGCAGACGAACTAAGCAGAAACCTCATGGATCCCCACGAGTGGCACCTGGATCCACAAGTCTTCAGCATGATAACAAAGAAATGGGGATGCCCGGACATAGATCTATTTGCCTCCCCTCAAAACAATCAACTAAAAAGATTCTACACAAGGACTTATCACAGACAAGCTTGGAAAGTGGACGCCTTATCTTTCAACTGGACAAACCTATCAGTATATGCCTTTCCTCCACTGCCTCTCCTCCCCAAGGTACTCCTAAAGGTCAGGCAGGAGAAACCAAAAATGATTCTGATTGCCCCAGACTGGCCACGCCAGTACTGGTATCAGATCTTAAGGAACTTGTCCCAGTGCCCAGCATGGACCTTACCTCAAATACCTCATCTACTGTCCCAGCAAAACAATCAGTTTCTGCACACCCAACTCAGGACCCTAAACCTGGCAGCATGGCGAATAATGTAGCCATACAAACCATACCTCTCAGTAAAGCTGTGATGGATGTCATTTTAGAAGCCAGAAGGCCTAGTACTAGAAAATCCTATGCTGGGAAATGGAAGAGATTTTACGCTTGGAACCAAGCTCAAGGAACTGATACAGCTGTCCCAAATATTCCTCAGATTTTGCAATACTTAACTGAGATGCTGGACAAAGGCCTATCTTTTTCATCAATTAAAATCCATGCCTCTGCCATTTTGGCTCATTACAATACAGAGCCACCACTGTTTTCTCATCCTTTATTAAGGCAGTACCTTAGAGGAGCCAAAAACTTAAGGCCTCCAAGGAGAACTCCAATACCTGCATGGGACCTCAATTATGTCTTGGAAAAACTCACCTTACCTCCTTTTGAGCCAGCTGCTACTGCGGATATAAAGTTCTTACTTGGAAAACAGCTCTGCTCCTAGCAATAACTTCTGCAAGACGAGTTTTAGAGCTACAGGCTCTCATGGCTGTGGAACCCTTTATCATTTTTTATCCAGACAGGGTCTCTCTCTGAGAACAAACCCTACTTTTATGCCTAAGGTGGTATCCAGTGTAGCCCTTAACCAAACAATTCATTTGCCAACTTTTTATCCAAGTCCACAGAACAGGGGGAGAAAATTCTGCATTCTTTGGACGTGCAAAGACATCTCGGATTCTACTTGGACAAAACTAAAGTTTTCAGAAAGACAGAACAATTCCTAGTGGCATATGCCACAGCATCACAAGGAAAGGCCATCTCCAAGCAGACTGTTTCAAAGTGGATAGGTCACTGCACTCCTGCAGCCTTTCTCAGGGGAGTACCAACCAAGGACATTTTAGAGGCTGCTACTTGGAGTTCAGTGCATACCTTTACAAAACATTACAATCTGCCTCTTTACTCTAAATCCAGGGCAGGCTTTGCCACTGCAGTTCTGCAGGGCCTCATAGCCGCTTGTAATGCTGTTTAGCTCCAGCCACCCAACCATAGCTTTGGGACTCAACCCAAATGTAATGACTGCAAAAGTGAAACACGAAGAACATAGTACAGTTGTGTACACTTACCATAAATGTAGATGTTCGAGTGTATTCACTGTTGCAGTCCAGGTTACCCACCCGCCATCCCCCTTATTTTTGCTGGAACTTAGCTTTACTTCTCTAATCTGTACAACCTAGGTGGTGTATTTGCTTATAGATGAAGATAAAGCTTATTTTGATGCATGTATTTTTTATTTGCATAATTTTAGCCTACCCTTTTGGGTGCACCTGACATCTGGGGCAAGAAAAACTGAATAAAATGGCATCAGCTGCATCTTACATACCCCTGACGACCTAACGTCAGGGAAGAGGCGACAGCAACCGATGCAGGACCCAAGACTTTGGGATTCAGGCTGACTGAGGGCAACCTGCCAGCAGGATAACCCAAATGTAGACTGCAACAGTGAATACACTCGAACATCTACATTTATGGTAAGTGTACACAACTGTACTTTTTCTCTAAATCCAGAGCTGGCTTTGCCACTGCAGTCTTGCAGGGCCTTATAGCTGGCCCGAATGCTATCAAAACTCCTCATCCTAACGATAGCTTTGGGAATCTACCCAAATGTAATGACTGCAACAGTGAAACATGAAGAACATGGTACAGTTTTGTACACTTACCATAAATGTGGATGTTCGAGTGTATTCACTGTTGCAGTCCTGGTTTCCCTCCCTCCTGCCCTCTTATTTCTTTTAGCTATACCTCTACTTTTCTTTAATATGATTAAAAGCCTTTTTGGTGTATTTGATTTTTTGTTGGAGGTATACCTTTGTGTTTTTATGTTTAATTGCTCCCCATTTGGGGGGCACCTGACATCTGGGGCAAGAAAAACTGATGTAATGGCATTGGCTGCATGTTTTATACCCCTGACGACCTGACGTCCTGGAAGAAGGGACAGCAATCGACGTAGGACCCAAGACATTGTTAATCAGGCCGACTGAGGGCAACCTGCAAGCAGATTACCCAAATATAATGACTGCAACAGTGAATGCACTCCTACATCCACATTTATGGTAAGTGTACACAACTGTACCTTTCAAAAGCATGGAGTAAAATAAATGCCAAGCAGTGTATAATCATATCCTTTGGCATGTGTTACTCCTTTTGTAATGGTCATACTGGTAGTATACACCTGAAAACTTCATAGTTATGGATCTGGGAACCTATGATGACAATGAACTGTCTTTTGATGACCACTTATCCAGTGCTCTAATGGAGCCTTTTTTCATTATGTCTAAAGATATTGCATCTAGATCCAGGGATGTATTCACTCCACTGTACTCAGCACTCATTTGACAGATCATCAAGTATAATGCCTCTCTCATTCTGTACCTGTCCAAACATGTCACAACTGAAATGACCACACTGCTTTCGATGTTATTGTGTCTTTTGGCTTTTCTCGGTTAGGGGTCGCCACAGCGGAACTCCGGTCCGCTAATGATTGGCAGTAGATTTTTATGTGCCGAGTTGCCAGCCCTGACGCACAGCCTTCAACGAAGGCACACCCATTCACGCATGTCTCCACACAGAAGATGCTCTAGCTGAGAATCGAACAGGACAACGTCTTACTGTGAGGCGACAATGCTACCACAGCACCACCACCACAGTCTACCTTTCCCACTAAAAAGATCAAGGGCCTAAATAGGAAAAACTATGCAGGCTGTGCAGTTTTCTGAGAAGTGACCTTTGACTCGCATATATTGCTTCAACAGACCCAGTTCTGTCTGATCTGTTGTACATTCACAGGTCCAGTAATGTCATAAACACCCACTCAAGGGATCTCAGTCTTTTTTGCAAAATAAATAGAACATTGAGAGAGAGAGAGAAGTGTATCACAGATAATACCACTTGTATGGAATTCTTTAACTCTACATAAAACAAACGTAATTTGGATGAACAAATAGGTAACTAAAAATTCACTCTGGTTTAGCAACCCTGTTCCTCATGGCTAGGAGAAGCATGTAAATGTTCAAATATATCCATGTTCATCCCATCCCTTGGTTATTCATTTGACAAATATAAAGGCTAAAAGCTACCATGGGAATGTAAGGCCAGGCTTCACGAGACCCCCCCCTCCCAATCAGTTGCATAGCACCTATGAAAAACAAATAAACTAATCATCATACACATACAAAATGTGTGTGTGTGTGTGTGTGTGTGTGTGTGTGTGTGTGTGTGTGTGTGTGTGTGTGTGTGTGTGTGTGCACATATGCTATGTGTGTGTCTGTATGTGTGTGGAGATATATATATATATATATATATATATATATATATATATATATATATATATATATTATGAATGTACATCACATTAAGATTTCTTTTGATAACTTAATCCTGAAATAACATATGTATCAAATGAAAACTTGCATAACATTATAGTTGTTGGTGATAATTTACAGATATTTACTTGTTTACTAATAACATATGGATGTATAACTCAGGATTCTCTACCTGAACACATTGTGAAACTCCATGTCCCATTCTAAATCAAGCTAGAGGTAAGGAGTGGCTCCTCGGACACATGGAATGCTTAGTAAATGAGAAATTGTGTGCTATTTTCTGCAAATGTTAATACTCTATGTTGTTTGTTGTTAATTATTTTAATAACTTGAACTATAAGGTGTTCCTACACTGTGGTCCTCTTAGAACTCCCTCCCTGCCAGAGTTAACAGTAAGGCATCCTCTCTACTTAATTACATTTCACGTATGTTGTATTTTATTTACATCCTTGAATAACGGAAAGCCTTAAGCCCAACTTCACTGCACGTCACCAAGTTTCTTAACTCTTTCCCTTCCCTCTAAACTGTCTTTCTGTTTTTCATAGTATTGAAATACTGATACTTGCTAACATCACTTATAGATTTCTGTTTGCTCTTATCTCTGTCTTGCCTTTTTACTTTTATTCTCCACTATTTTGTGCACTCTCCTCCCTCACTGTTAGTCTTTATAATAGTGTCCCACTTTGAAGACCACTACTACATGTATATTTGTTCCTTAAGAAACAAGTGGACTCTCTGCTCTGCCCTCTTACTCTACTAAACTTTGCTAGTTGTTCATATTATAAGAACATTCTGTTTTAGCTGTTTCCTCCCTATAAGTTCCTCACCACAAGCTATATTTCTCAAGCTTGTATACATAAAACAACAATAGTGCTTACTGATAGTTTTTTTTGTGATTTCTGCTGTCTCTTGAAGTTCGCTCGTCTAGCTCCATTTACCCTTGCTCTGGTCAGGCTCACTCCTCTTCCTTACCTACTCCGATTCCCACCTACCCCACTTTCCTTATATTTATACTCTCTATACCACACCTCTCAGCTTTCTCCACCAATAACAATCCTCACTGCTTTCCCACTCATATCATAACCTCCTCCCTCCTAGTCTCACTAAGTATATTTTTCCTCTCCCTGTAACATCCTACTCTACTTCTATCAGCAATAACCCTGCTACACATAAGCGGCTCCCTTGCTCTTCACTGTCCTCATTCTTACTAACTTCTACCTATTTTAAATGTTCACTCCTTATCTCTGACTCACAGCTCATTTTACGTCATGCTCCATGCATATCTTTTTACCTCTCTTCTCTCCTCCTTTCTCTGTCAACCTCTTACCACATTGCACTTTCTTATCAAAAACCACCACCCACTCTCTCCATCACTCACATTAACAGCATCACCCTACACTCACATTTAATCTCTCTCACCTTCACACCTCTTCAAGATCAACACTTTTTCTAACATCTCTCTCTCTCCTCTGCTCTGAAGTTAAAAGCATCTACTATTACAGACTTCTTCACACATCTTATTACTTTCATAGATACACTTCTCCTGGACGGGACGTCCATCCCAGCCCAGGTCTACCTGTCACTACCCACCACAACCACTTAACACATACCTCACCCCCCCTACTTCTCTTCCCCACCCGCTCTCCTCTTCCTAAAACATTAGCTATTTACTCTTTCAATATTCAAAGCTTTGTAAATAAAATCACAGAACAGCACTCCTGGATTACTAACATCCCCCCCATACTAACCCTGTCAGAAACCTTGTTAAAACCACACATTACAGACACTGAAATCTTATCTTACCCCCAGGTTAGAACATTTTTCGATCTGATAGAATGAGAAAAGGGGCATAGACATTGCCATCCTCTACTCTGACCAACTTAATCTCTCCACACTTTCCATTTCCATACCCGGCTTTGAGCCTGCTGAACTTATTTTAAACTGTCACCTAAACTCATACAAACAAATTTGCCGTAGCTTAAGTCTATATTCCCCCAGGCAGCAATATTCCTACCCTTGAGAACATATTCTCATGGATCTCTCAAAATGTAACCTATAAAACCATCATCCTTGGTGACGTAAACATTGACTGGACTAAACTTACAAATGTATTTCCTAATCTTAGCATCAACCTTCATGGCTTCCACCAACTCATCACCTCCCCTACTCACACTAGCAAAAACTCCATTATTGGCTCTACCCTAGACTGGATCCTCACCTCAGATCCCAACCTTCATCACAACCCTGGGACACTTCCAAACTCTTTACGTGACCATTTTCCGACCTATATCCAAAGATGCTCCCTGCAACCACTCAACGACCACCTATATAGAGACTGTCATAAACTTCAATTAATGTCATAAACGTACCAACTTCAATCCAGATACTTTTAACTCTAAACTGTCCAGCATAAACTGGTCTTTCCTTCATCAACTCCTTGTCAATGAGGCTGTTAAATCATTCAGTCAGATCTTCCTTGACATATTGTAAGTATTACCTAGCGGCTTCTACATGATTGCCTGTAATCATTTAAGATTCAGCTATGACTAATAATAATTGTACTTGTACTTCTCATGCTAATTGTGAATGTAATTGTTTTAATGTGTGGAGCTTTCCTCCCCGGGCCTCCGCTGAAAATGAACATATATCCAGTTGGACTATCCCGGTCAACAAATGTAAAATAAAATAAATAAATAATACTAAATTCAGTAGCACCTACCAGAAAAGTCAGAACAAAATCTAACTTTGTCCCTTGGCTCACTAAATATACCCGATGTTCATCGTATTTCACTGTTGCAGTCATCACTGTAGGGTTCTTCCTGCCGGCAGGCAGTCCTCGGTCAGCCAGAATCCCAAAGTCTGGGTCCGTTGTCAGCTGTTCAGTCATGCATGCTCCCTGACGTCAGAGCGCCAGGAGTACAAAGCTGCCAGCCGACGCCATGTTCTCCAGTCTTTCTTGCCGTGCGGTGAAAGAAGTTCGCAAGTGCCGGTCGGCTGACTCCTGATATTTTTTCGTGCTTCAGTCTGAAGACTTACTTCTTCTTCTCAAAGCTAAGTACCCCATTGGGGAAACTTTTTTCTTGCTCCATTCCGATGTCAGAAAAAGTTAATAATTGCATTTCTAAATAAGTAATACTAAATTCAGTAGCACCTACCAGAAAAGTCAGAACAAAATCTAACTTTGTCCCTTGGCTCACTAAATATACCCGTTCCATTATGCATAAAAAAGACTGTCTGAAAAGGCTGGGTCAAAAACATCTCCTCCCCTACTTCAAAAGTACAAAGAGCTCAGAAACCTTTCATAGAAATAGTTAATGATAAGAAGAATTTCTTCTTCTCCACCCAATCAAACCTGCAGAATAATCTATAAAAATTCTGGACAACCATTAATAAACTTTATCCTGACAGCCCTACCACAACCAACCCCTTTCCCCATAACACTGCAGCTGAAACAGCCACTCTTCTAAACAACTACTTCATATATACAATCCAAAAACTAACTCAGAGTAACAACACTTCCTCTACCCCTCCTTCATCCCCCAACAAAACATCTCCCAATAACTTCTCATGTAAACCAGTTCCCACTGCTTACATCAAATGTCTTGCTTAAACTCAAACCTTGCTCCTCATCTTCTGATAAAATACCTTCTTTCTTTCTCAAAATTGCTGGAGAGTCTATTTCCTACCCTGTCTCTATACTCATAAATAGATTCATAACTGAAACCTGTGTTCCTGACATATGGAAATTCTTCTTTACAATCCCACTACATAAGGGCGGCAGCTCCACCGACCCTTCTAATGTCAAGCCTATTGCCATTTTGTCCGCTGTCACCAAACTTCTAGAGAAATGCATACATACCCAGTTACTCAAACATCTACTAGACAATAACCTGCTAACCTCCGCCCAACACAGTTTCATTCCCCACCACAGTAAATCTACTGCATTACTTTCACCCAAACAGTAGCCATGACCCGTGATAACAACATAACTCAATTGCTGCTTATTCCTCAATCTCTCAAAGGCTTTTGATATGGTTTCTCACTCTAAACTTCTAAATAAACTCAAACTTCAACCTCTCCAGCTCCTCAGTCAACTGGTTCGCCAGCTACCTCTGCTATAGGCAATCTGTTTGTTGGCAAATGGTCTTCTCCCCCTTCCTTCCTGTCAACACAGGAGTTTCTCAAGGATCAATCCTGGGCCCCCTCTTGTTCAATATCTTCAGAAACAAACTACATTCTGCTTGCAAAACAAACTACATTCTGCTTGCAAACTCTCTACTCTATTACAATACGGTGATGACTCCACACATATCTCCACTGCCCATGGTATTCGTAACCTTTTAACACTCACTCAGGACACCTTCTTATCTGTAGAAACATGTCTGTCTGATATTCAACTAGTACTAAATCATAAAAAAAAAAAACTCCTTTTCTTCTTTCCAGGAACACTGGCACAACACAAATTGTCCTTTGACATCACCTCCCTCAACAATACTACTATTAAAGCTGAACCTCATACCAAACTACTTGGCACCTTAATCGACAATTAACTAAAATTTGACCTACACATCCAACAATGTATAAAACTGCTTTACATAAATTGGAAATTCCTTACACCGTCCTCCAAACTGTTCTGGCCCAGTCACTCCTCTTACCATGTCTACTTTTACGCTGCCCCTATCCTTACAAACATTCAATCTACTCTTTTGTCCAAACTTAACCAAACATACAATAAAATAGCAAGATTCTCCTCAAGCCTTCCTTACAACTCTCATCACTGTCTCGCTCTAAAGAAGCTTCAGTAGCCTGAATTATCACACAATCTGTTCTTTACAATCCCTCTTCCTGCCCTTCCCTCTCCAACCCAGTGTCTTACTACAGCCCCCTCAAACATCTCCGCATGACTGACAGAGACCTTCTAGCCTAGTATGAACCTATGAACCTATGAAAAGTGAAACATGAAGAACATAGTACAGTTGTGTACACTTACCATAAATGTAGATGTTCGAGTGTATTCACTGTTGTAGTCCTGGTTCCCATCCTCCAGCCCCCTGTTTTTCTCATACTGTACCTCTCCTTTCTTTTACTATGCTTAAAAGCCTTTTTGGTGTATTTGCTTTTGTTTGGAGGTATATTTTTTGTGATGTTCATTGTGTTTCACTGTTGCAGTCATTACAATTGGGTTATCCTGCTGGCAGGTTACCCACAGTCGGCCTGAGTTCCAAAGTCTAGGTCCATCATCAGTTGCTGTCGCCTCCTCCCTGACGTCAGTGCGGCAGGGGTAGAAAAGATGTAGCTGATGCCATTTTCTTCAGTCTTTCTTGCCACGCTATGCCTGAAGCGAAAGCAGTTAGCAAGTGCCGGTCGGCCGACTCTTGAGATTTTCAAAATCGAATTTCAGATCCGAAGTCTTCATTAAAGCTAAGTACCCCATTGGGGAAACTTTTTTCTTGCTCAAGACCGATGTCAGAAAAAGTTTCCAATTGTATTTCTTGTGGGAAGTAAATACCTCATAAGGATTTTCATTCTTACTGTATTCCTTGCCTAGGCCCTGACCACGATGTTGCTAGCTGTCGGTTTTGTGCTAGATGTAACCAACGCACTATTAAGCATCAGTATGATTTTGCCTTTCATTACTTTGGCAGAAGATTCAATTATATAATGCCATCAGAACAGCCGACGACTGGAGTTTATAAAAAGCGCAAGGAAAAAGAAAAGGACAGGCATCCGAGGTCCAAAACCGACGACAAGGCTTCCACTAGGCCTGTCACCAGTTCGCCGGTTCTCAGTGAGGTGCTTTCGCAGCCCCTGATGCCCGCTACTTCAGAGCCACAGGCTGCTTCCAACTCCCACGTGGAGCCAACTAGGCCTCTGGAAACTCAAGGTATTGGACACTCGGAAACCATTCCCTCAGATGGGTCTGGAGCCGCTGAGCAGGCATCGGCTTCTGAGGGTGTTTTCAGACCTACACAGTTATATGTAAAGCCAACCTCGGCTTCAAAGGCAAAGACTAAAGCAGCTCCAAAGACAAAGAAACAAGTATAGCATTCCCCTGGACAGACTTCCATGCCTAACAAAACAGATGCTCAAAATGGCCGAAGACCTAATTACTTTGATCAGGGGTTCCCATCCCCCTCATGATAAGAGGCCTAGGCAAGAGATAGAATATGAATCTTCAGATCAGGTTTCCATTTCCTCTGATTCCTCTTCTGAACATGAATATTCCCTTCCTCCCTATGAGGATTCTGATGTTGAAGAATCCATCCCTTCAGCCTCGCCTCCTGAGGATTATTCTTTTGGGGAGACGCTGCATACTATGAGGGAGCATTTCCATTGGGAGAGCCAAGATTACTCTGAATCCAAGAAAAGGCTCAGAGACTTCCTTTTATTACCCCAGCACAGACACCTTGCTATTCCTCCTGTTTTAGACATTGTAGATGATGTTTTTACAGAGTCTGGTCTATCTCCTGACTCTTTACACCAGCTCCTGTAAAGCCAGACAGATACTACAGGGTTCCAGATTCTCATAAATTTCTTTACAAAAACCCTGCTGCTGACCCAGAAACTATTTCTCAGGGTCCCAAGGGGGTCAAGGCTTCCACTGCAAAAAACCCTATTCCCTCTGATAGTGATTCTAGGGCCCTGGACAGATGGGGAAAAAGATTTATACTTCTGCTACCTTGGCTGTAAGAGCTCTAAGTTGTCAGTTTCATATGCTTAAATATCAGCAGTATCTTATGTCACTGCTTAAACAGAAAATGTTGACAAATTCAGAATGTGCAGAAAACAAACAAATGCAGGATTTATTGCATGCAGCTGAACAAGTGGGAAAGCATACTTTGCAATGTGGTTTTGATTCTCTAGAGGCCTCTTGCAGGGCCGCAGTTACAGGTTCTGTCATTAGGAGGCATGCTTGGTTAAAACAACAGAATCTGCTCGATCATGTTAAAGCAAAACTATTAGATGCTCCATTGCAACATGATACCTTGTTTGGTGTTAAGGCAGAAGAAGTGTTGAAGAAAATGGAGGACAAAGCTAAATCTATGCAAACAGTGAAGGATTTCTTATAGGTACAGCCTCCCAGATTTAGCAGTTACTGGCCTACGAATAAATGGTCCTTTCCAGTGTCAGACAGGCCACAAAGAGGCAGATACAGACGCCCTAGAGGCAGATCACAGCCCCAAGGCTCATGCAAGCCTAAACAATGGAGTGCGTCTACCTCCAAAAGCGGAGAGGAAAAATCACAGCCATACAGGAAACAGTCTCAATGACTTTCCCCTGCCAGCACCAAGCTCTTATCTCCTGGCAGCTCCTTTGGGGGGAAAAATTGCACTTTTTTCACAAAATTGGCACATGATCACCCAGGACAAATGGGTCTTAAATAGCGTATCTCAAGGCTACAGGTTCCACTTTCACACCCTGCCAAGGCCAAACGGTATGCCAGACCTGCCAGGCAATCAATGGGCAGAGGCACAAAAACAAGTTTCATCTCTCATGGACATGAGAGCCATTCAGCAAGTACCACAGCAAGAGCAGGGACAAGGATTTTACTCAAGGCTATTCTTGGTACCCAGAAAGGACAAAGCCTGGAGACCAATACTGGACCTGTCTATCTAAACACATTTCTGGATATTCCAAAATTCAAAATGTTTAACACTACAGCAGCTTCTACCCATGCTGGGCAAGAATGCTTGGCTTGTGACTGTAGACCTAAAAGAGGCATACCTGCATGTCCCAATCAAGACCATCATACAGAAGATACCTCAGATTTACAGCTGGCTCAATGCACTACCAATTCTCTGCACTGCCCTTTGGCTTATCTACTGCGCCCAGGGTCTTCACACAATGCCTGGCACCAGTAATTGCATTTTGCAGACATAGAGGAATACAAATATATCCTTACTTGGACGACTGCCTTATTCAAGCAGAGAACAAGGACATTCTTCTACTGCATCTGGCGTTTGTAAAAACATTACTAACAGGTCTAGGGTACACAGTAAATGAAAAGAAATCAAAACTCATACCCTCTCAAGAGATAATATTCCTGGGTGCAAGCTTAAATACAACTGCCCATATGGCTCATCTCACGCCAGACAAACACAAACAACTGACTACTTATTTCAAAATGTTGGCAACCAAGACCCAGTTATCTGCAAGAAAAATTCTGCAGGTTTTGGGCTTCATGGCATCCTGCATACTGCTAATTCCATATGCAAGACTGCATATGAGGAAACTTCAATGGTATCTAAAAAGTGTTTGGACTCAGCATTGCCACAGCCTGGAAACAATAATTACACTCATTCCCTACCTGCAACAGGAGTTTCGATGGTGGGCAAAAGCCTGTCACCTCAATACGGGACAGCCATTCATCTTACCCACAGCCAGGCAGACACTGACAACAGATGCATCAGATTATGCCTGGGGGGCCCATATGGCAGGAAGATGTATTCAGGGCACATGGTCCGCAAGTCAAATGCATGTACACATCAATCAAAAAGAGACTCTAGCTGTTCAGAATGTCTTGACAGCCTTCAAGGATCTACTTCATCCCAGACAACTACTGATAAAGACGGACAATACTACAGTCATGTGGTACAAAAACAAGCAGGGGGACACGCATTCCTTCCCCCTCTGCAGACTAGCCATGAACTTGTGGGACACAGCACTGACTTACCAAGTTCATCTGCAAGCACAATGTCTGCCAGGAAGGATAAATACTCTGGCAGATGAACTAAGCAGAAACCTAATGGATCCCCACAAGTGGAAATTGGATCCACAAGTCTTCAGCATGATAACAAGGAAATGGGGATGCCCGGACATAGACCTATTTGCCTCCCCTCACAACTGACAACTACAAAGATTCTACACAAGGACTTATCACAAACAAGCATGGAAAGTGGATGCTCTATCTTTCAGCTGGAAAAACCTAACAGTAATTCTTTTCATCTTCTACCTCTCCTCCCCAAGGTACTCCTAAAGGTCAGACAGGAGAAGCCAAAAATTATACTGATTGCCACAGACTGGCCCTGCCAGCACTGGTACCCAATCCTAAAGAGCCTGTCTCAATGCCTACCTTGGACATTACCTCTAATTCCTCACTTATTGACACAAGACAGTCGGATACTGCACAGCCAACTCAGGACCTTAAACCTGGCAGCTTGGTGGATAATGTAGCCATTCAAGACGCACCTCTCTTTAAAGCAGTGATGGATGTTATTTTGGAGGCCAAGAGGCCTAGCACCAGAAAATGTTATGCAGAAAAATGGAAGAGATTCTGTGCTTGGAACCAGGCACAAGGTATTGACACGACTGTTCCAAATATTAATCCGATTTTGCAATACTTAACTGAGATGCTGGATAAAGGCCTTTCCTTTTCATCAATTAAAATTCATGCCTCTACCATTTCAGCTCATTACAATACAGACCCACCTATTTTTTCTCATCCATTACTAAGGCAGTACCTCGGAGGGGCCAAAAACATAAGACCTCCAAGGAGCGCACCAATACCTGCATGGGACCTCAACTATGTCTTGGAAAAACTCACACTGCCTCCGTTTGAGCCAGCCTCTGCAGCTGATATAAAGTTCTTATCCTGGAAAACAGCTCTGCTCCTAGCAATTACCTCCACTAGACGAGTCTCAGAGTTACAGGCACTCATGGCTGTGGAACCTTTTATCATTTTCCATCCTGACAGGGTTTCTCTAAGGACAAACCCTACATTTATGCCTAAGATAGTGTCCAGTGTGGCCCTTAACCAAACAATTCATTTGCCTACCTTTTACCCAAACCCACAGAATAATAGAGAGAAACTTCTGCATTCTTTGGACATTCACAGGCAGCTACTTGGACGGAACCAAAGCTTTCAGAAAGACTGAACAACTGCTAGTGGCATATGCTGCAGAGTCACAAGGAAAGACTATCTCAAAACAGACTATTTCAAAGTGGTTAGGCCACTGCATTCATTTCTGCTATTCACAGCATGGCAAATCAGTGCCTAAGGACATTAGGCCACATTCAACCAGAGCAGCAGCCACTTCAGCAGCCTTCCTCAGAGGATTACCAACCTAGGACATCTTAGAGACTGCAACTTGGGACTTCAGTGCATACTTTTACAAACTCTATCACTTACCTCTCTGCTCTAAATCCAGGGCAGGCTTTGTCACTGCAGTTCTGCAGGGCCTGATAGCCTCTCCTAATCCTATTTAGCAGAATCTTATTTAGCACCAGCCCCCCAACAATAGCTTTGTGATTCAACCCAATTGTAATGACTGCAACAGTGAAACACGATGAATGTAGTACAGTTGTGTACCTACCATAAATGTAGATGTTCGAGTGTATTCACTGTTGCAGTCCAGGTTACCATCCCAGCATCCCCCTTTTCCTTGCTGGGACTTATCTGTACTTCTCTACTCTATACAACCTATGTGGGGTATTTGCTTATAGATGAAGGAAAAGTTGTTTTTTGTGTATGCATTCTTATTGGCATAATTTAGCCTACCATTTTAGGGGCACCTGACATCTGGGGCAAGAAAAACTGAAGAAAATAGCTTCGGCTGCATCTTTTATACCCCTGCCGCACTGACGTCAGGGAGGAGACGACAGCAACCGATGCCGGACCTAGACTTTGGAACTCGGGCCGACTGCGGGTAGCCTGCCAGCAGGATAATCCAATTGTAATGACTGCAACGGTGAATACACCCGAACATCTACATTTATGGTAGGTACACAACTGTACTTTTTAAATTATATATATATATATATATATATATATATATATATTTTTTTTTTTTTTTTTTTTTTTTGCTCCCCATTTAAGGAGCACCTGACATCTGGGGCAAGAAAAACTGATGTAATGGTGTCGACTGCGTGTTTTATACACCTGATGTCATGGAAGAAGGGACAGCAACCGATGCAGGACCCAAGACTTTGTTAATCAGGCTGACTGAGGGCAACCTGCCAGCAGATTACCCAAATGTAATGACTGCAACAGTGAATGCACTCGAACATGTACATTTATGGTAAGTGTACACAACTGTACTTTTTTCAGTGCTTTACTGTATGAATGCCTGCAGTCTGTAATAAACTCATACTGGCTGTGGGCACCCTGGAAGCTTTTCCCTCACAAGTTCTTTTTCTTCTTCCTCTTCCTCCTCCTTCTTCCTCTTCTTCTTCCTTTTCTTCTTCTTCCGCTTCTTCTTCTTCCTCCTATTCCTCTTCCTGCTCCCGTTAGGGGTCGCCACAGCAGATCAACTGTTTCCATTTCTTCCTATCCTCTGCATCTTGCTCTGTCACACCAACCACCTGCTTGTCCTCTAACCACATCCATAAACCTTATCTTAGGCCTTCCTCTTTTCCTGTTACCTGGCAGCTTCATCCTTAGCATCTTTTTCCCAATATACTCTGCATCCCTCCTCAGCACATGTCCAAACCAATGTAATCTTGCCTCTCTGACTTGTCTCCAAACCTTCCAACCTGGGCTGACTCACTATTATACTTATTGGTAATCCTGTCCATCCTCGTCACACCCAGTGCAAATCTTAACATCTTCAACTCTGCCACGACAAGCTCTGACTCCTTCCTTTTTGTCAATGCCACTGTCTCCAACCCATATAACTTAGCTGGTCTCTCTACCCTCCTGTAGACCTTCCCTTTCACTCTTACTGGTACTCGTCTGTCACAAATCACTCCTGACACTCTTCTCCACCCACTCCATCCTGCCTGTACTGTCTTCTTCACCTGTCTTCCACACTCACCATTACTGTGAACTGTTGATCCCAAGTACTTAAACTCATCCACCTTCGCCACCTCTACTCCCTGCATCCTCCCCATTCCTCTATCCTCCCTCTCATTCACACATGCATTCTGTCTTAGTCCTGCTGACCTTCATTCCTCTTCTCTCTAGAACATATCTCCACTTCTCCAAGGTCTCCTCCACCTGTTCCATACTCTCACTACAGATCACAATGTCATCTGCAAACATCATAGTCCACGGGGACTCTTGTCTTATCTCGTCTGTCAACCTGTCCATCACCATTGCAAATAAGAAAGGGCTCAGAGCTGTTTCTTGTTGTAATCCCACCTCCACCTTAAATGCATCCGTCATTCCCACTGCAGACCTCACCGCTGTCACACTACCCTCGTACATATCCTGTACCACTCTTACATACTTCTCTGACACTCCCAACTTCCTCATACAGTACCACAACTCCTCTCTAGGCACCCTGTCATATGCTTTCTCTAAATCCGCAAAGACATAATGCAACTCCTCCTGACCTCTGTACTTCTCCATCAATACTGTCAGAGCAAACATTGCATCTGTAGTGCTCTTTTCTGACATGAAACCGTACTGCTGATCACTAATCATCACCTCCCTTCTTAACCTAGCTTCCACTACTCTTTCTCATAACTTCATGCTGTGACTGATCAATTTAATCCCTCTGTAGTTACTACAGCTCTGCACATCACCCTTATTCTTAAGCATTGGTACCAAAACACTTTTTCTCCATTCCTCAGGCATCCTCTCACTTTCCAAGATTTCATTAAACAGTCTAGTTAAAAACTCCACTGCCATTTCACCTAAACACCTCTATGCTTCCACAGGTATGTCATCTGGACCAACAGCCTTTCCGTTCTTCATAGCTATCCTTACTTCCTCCTTGCTATTCCACTGCACTTCATGATTCACTATCCGCACATCATTCAACCTTCTCTCCCTCTCATTCTCTTCTTTCATCAGCCCCTCAAAGCACTCTCTCTCCATCAGCTCAACACACTCTCCTCGCTTGTGAGTACATTTCCCTCATTATCCTTTATCACGCTTACCTGCTGCACATCTTTACTAGCTCAGTCCCAACAATCGGTGCAGGTCCTTTTTTACCTTCTTATTGTCCAACCTTTTATACAGCTCTTCATACGCCTTATCCTTAGCCTTCACCGCCTCTCTCTTTGCCATGCACCTCATCTCCTTATACTCTTGTCTACTTTCTTCATATCACTGACGATCAGAAAAGCAGATGTTACCTTTTTTGTGGTTTTCCCACTGATTTTCATTGAGACAACATTGGGACTATAAATCTGCTCATGCTGATGATCCACGAGCTTCTATTAGCTTAAACAACTTAGAAACAGCTTGGAATTCTCTTCAGAAGCCTCATTTTTCACTATGGCATCGTGACGCACACTGATGATGTCATTAAAATGAGACGGGCCAAACCAGGAAGGCTACAGCCTAAATATCTTCATGAAACTGTTTTTACCTTCAGATTGACTTTTATTACCTACAAAACAGCCTAAAATCACCAAAATACTGACTAATTGGCAAGGATTACTGCATATGGATAAAAATAAAAAGGTAGTTTTCGATTCTTTGACACAATTAAAAAAAAAAGTAAGTTAATTTGATCAGATCATCAGCTTAACTGAATACATTCCTAGGTATGTGTGATGTTTAAAACTGCACTGTCTGATCAAGTTTCTGTCAGGATGGGAATATAATATAGCTTCATATCAATTTGAGCTGTAGAATGCTGCTTGTTAGCCTTAGCTTTAAATATTTGTAATGACAGCCAAACTTGCATATAGCTATTCAGAACTAATGTTCCACAGCCTGAGAATGATCTCCTAACCAAGGTTGAACTCAGCTACTTCTAATGTCACATTTTGTATGTGTCAGAACAACCTATATTCTAATTAATTTATGAATATTTCCTTGAAATGTATTCTAAACTGTCATTTGCGTTCTAATGTAAACATTGTAAACATGTCGCTCTGCAGGGCTTGTTAATTAACATTGCAAAATACCTAATGAGTGCATTACAAGGGTTATAAATTATGCTACATGACAGATGCTATATGATTAAAGCTAATAGTTCATTGCAAACTCAACTATTATTACCTTTTGCTGTCAATAACATTGCAAAATACATAATGAGTGCATTACAAGTGTTATAAATTATGCTACATGACAGATGCTATATGATTAAACTACTTGTTCATTGCAAACTCAACTACTATTACCTTTTGCTGTTGATATGGGAAAGATTACATAAAGTATATGGTTAGAAGTTTTTTTTTTGTTTTTTTTCCTCTGTCTTCGTTTGAGATTTAGAGTAAGAATGTATGTGATGTTCTAAAGTAGCAAAGTGTCAAGAAACAATCAGTTTTAGAACATATCAAGCTTAACTTGCAGAGGGCAACAAAAATGGAATGTAATGATAATAGACAACAGTTAACACCTTGTTGAACAAAGTTTAGCATGATATAGAGAAATTGATTAACAATGTTGGTCGTATAATTTTCCTATGGGAACTGTTAATTTAGGTTTTATTAAATGTTTTCCGTAAAGTTCAGTTAATTTTAATGCATACAACATACTTTATTTTCAAGAAAAAATAGTTATATCAGATGAGTTACACAAAATCGAATGTATTATGTTACATGAAGAAATAATATCTAATATGTTACCTAGTTTTAATTACTTAATATATACTACTAGTGGTTGCTATGTTCTGATGCTGCTGTCTTAGGGTTTGATCCGAGTGACTGATGTCACTGGGACAAGGAGTTTCTAACTCCAGACGGGGAGCTACATTGTTTTTTTTATAAGTTAGTACATAAAATTTCCTTTATTAAAATGTTTTTCCTGGCATTCATTGTAATAGATCTTACATAAGAACACAAGATACAATAACTGCAACATAAATGTTACCCACTACAAAACGTGGACCAAAGTCTATAGATTAAACAATTTTCATTTAGGAGAGGGATAGAAATACAAGTATGATATAGATAAGATACAAATTATAACTATAATGTTAAAATATAAAATGGCCACACTCAAAGGCATATCATTCAACATAAATGGTCTGAGTAACCCAATCAAATAGGGAGTCTATTTAAATATCTAGCCCTACACAAGCCCAACATGATTTTTTTTTTTACAAGAAACTCACTTATTGAAAGATGTTAATTTTTTGAACACAAACATACAGTCATTGCAAGTTCAGAACACTCAAAAAAGAAAAGGGGCGTAGCTGTTCTTTGGAACAAATCACTTCCTCTACCTAGAAAAATTGTCATATCAAGATGACAAAGGAATGCTCTGTGTAGTTATAATTGAAATAAATAAAAAATGTTGTACACTAATCAACAGCTACTGGTTACCAAGCATAAGAACCAATACTATTAAACAACATTTGAATCAAATAGTTTGAGTCTGAGGGTAACATCATCATGGCAGGGGATTTCAGTTATATTTTAGATGAAAAAGATTCTAGTACTATAGGGAAAAGAAAGATAACTCCACAGGCTAAACAATTAATAAAATTCTGGGACTCTTATCAACTAAAAGATATCCATAATTATACAGATCAGAGCTCATTACAATACACGTTCTATTCCAACAGATACAAAACATATTTCAGGATTAATAGGATCATACTATCTACACAAATAATAAATGATTTAACAAACCGTAAAATCTTAAGCCCAATTTTCGATCATAATTCTGTTATGTTTGAGCTTAATGTCAGTAGTACACCTGATATACAAATAAAAAGAATTCCTGCTTATCTTACACAATTAAAAGAATTTCAAACGTACTATAAATTCAACATTTAACACTCCAAACATATACACTTGGGATGCTCTAAAAGCATATTTATATGGACAAATAAACAAATGCTATTATAACAAAAGGAAGTCTTGGGATAAAGATTTAAAAATAATACAAGATAAATTAGATATGTTATACCTTAAAAATAAAGATAAGCTTACATATAAAAACATTAGAGATGAAATAGACAAACTGAATGAGGAATATAGAGCTATACTTCATCATAAGACTATGATCATCTTAGAAAAATACAAATTTCTTGCCTAGTCAATAAACCCCAAACACCTTACTTACCTTAAGAACAAAACTAAAATAACAAATGAAGATAATCATATTAAAGAGAGATACTCTTTTGAGGAAGAAGGAAGTCTATAGTTGTTGTTGTCTTTCGGCTTTTCCCGGTTAGGGGTCGCCACAGCGGAACTCCGGTCCGCTAATGATTGGCAGTAGATTTTCACGGTGCAGAGTTGCCAGCTCGATGCCCATCCTTCAACGAAAGCATGCCCATTCACGCATGTCTTTCGGAACGCCACTCGACCTGCGGGGAGGACATGCAGCCTCCACACAGAAGGCACTCCCCACACACTAGCTGAGAATCGAACGGGAGAACCTCTTGCTGTGAGGCAACAATGCTACCGCTACACCACCGCGGAATAAGAAGGAAGCCTATAGTATACAAGACATAATGGATGAATTTAGAGATCACTTTCACAGAATAAATGAAACCACACATAACATAGAATCTAAAGATAGGATAAAAGAATTTATTAATAAAAATCTCTAACAAACTCAACAAGCAACAGGTGGAAGTCATAGATAAACAAATCCCGCTAGCTGATATATTTACCCAAATCAACAAGCTTAAACAAACTAAAGCTCCAGGAAATGACATAATTATACCTGAGTTATATAAAATTATGCCTAAAATTGCTATCTCTTTACTTCATAAAGTCTGTAACACAGTCCAGAATGACATTATAATGCCCCCTTCTTGGAAATGCACATTTATTTCACCTATACTAAAACCTAATAAAGACCTCAAACTTTGTTCTTCATATAGACCCATCTCACTATTGAATGTGGATTATAAAATGTTTATGAATATATATATATATATATATATATATATATATATATATATCTACATCTATATATATATATATATATATATCTACAGCTATATATATATATATATATATATATATATATATATATATATATACTAAAGAAATTCTTACCACCTTTAATAGATGATGACCAGACAGGCTTTGTGATTAATAGAAGCACTTGTGATAATATTAAATGAACTGTAGCCTGAATTGATTACTCCCAAAGAAAGAAGAAAAATCTGGCCTGGATATAAACTCACTGTTTGATTCAATAGATTGGGATTATCTGTTTATATTACTAGAATGTCTAAATTTCTCCAAAAATGTTATTGATTTACATTTATATAAGTGAGCCCTAGCATACATCAAAATAGGTTCTTACATTTCAACCAAAATACCTATCATAAAAGGATCCATGCAGAGATTCCCCCTCTCCTTTATTATTCACTCTAATAATGGAGCCATGGGCAAATGGTATAAGGGAAAATAAAAATATAGGAGTAGAGCTCAGTGAGGAAATAACCTCTAAAGTCCAATTATTTGCAGACAATGTACTTATTACTACAAAGAGAAATGATTCCTCAGTAACATCACTATTTGATTCCATTAACATATTTCAAAGGATGTCTGGGTTGTCATTTAATGATAACAAAACTAAAATCCTACCTATACATACAAAAAACGCATAAAAGAACTATTGATAATAAATATAAATCCAATACAGATCAAATTACATACCTAGGAATAATCCTTGCTAAAGACATAACTCAAATTACAATAAGTGGTATGAAAACATTCAAATTCTATTATTGAAGTGAAATACAGTTTTATTCACAACAGAAGAAAGATTAACAATCATAAAAATGATAATATTACCTAAGATCCTATATATTATTCAGTTGATTTTAATACTTCCTTCCAAAAAATTTACTAATAAGTTAAATTCTTTGATATTAAAGTTCTTTTGGTCTCCCAAAAAATCCGAGAATAGCTCTTAAACAACATCTTAATAGTTGGAGCAAAGGGGAGGATAGCATTGCCAGATTTGAACGTATATTCAAATTGTTCTATAATTAGAACAACTGTACAACTTGTAGATACTTCATACTCTACTAAATGGAAGGTTTATTGGGAAGAAACAGCTATGCAACTAATAAGACCTCTAACCTGTAGGCTAGAAATAATAAGTAATCCAGTATTATGGATACTAAAAGATTACTTAACTACTCATACAACACCCAGGCTTACAGCAAGCTACATTTATAATATTCTAACAAAATTTAGAGACTTCATATATAAACACCTCAGATATAAAGAATGTTTTTTTTCTACTATTCCCTGTAGCATTTACACAAGAATCTTTGTTAACATCAGACTTAAATAAAATCACATTGTTTAAACAAAATGAACTTAAATTTTGGTTTCAATTGACCTTAAATAATACAGCTAAAAGTGTAGACAAGATAATACTGGAATTTCAGTTGGACAAATCCCTATGGCTAGATATACAAACCCTCAGATTATTTATAGATAATAAAGTAAATTTGATCTCACCAACAACTAAACATGATACTAGTGCATTACTAGACTTTCAATCAATCTTACAGCATAATCACACTTATTCAGGCAAACTTTCTTTTATATTCAGAATCATAAAGAATGAAACGTATAGCTGCCCAGAAAGCTACTAGAATTATTTCTATAAAATTAATAATGAACTTCCCTGTGATCACGAAAAAATAAACATATTAGAATCATCAGGGAAAACAACTCTGTCCCTTAAATGTAAACTGTACACCTGGAGATTTAGGTACACATCTTTTTATACTCCTCAACTAATGAATAAAATCAACAGAAAACATAACATTTGTAACAAATGTAGGTCAGATATATGTATGGGCTCACATGTTCTATGATTGCCCAGCTATAAGAGTATTCTGGGAAAGTGTTAATGAACTATTACAGACACTATTTACAGATAACTTCACACTTAGCAAGTCTCTAGTGCTTTTTAATACACCCACATCACATAGTATTACAAAAGTATAATACCCTTTGCTTTGGACAATGCTTGCTGTGGCTAGAAAAAACATTACAACAAACTGGATATCTGAATCCCCTCCTAGAAAAACCTATGCGTACCATATGTGAGTAACTTTACAGGATTTGTTGAAAAAAGAATAACAATTATAATGAATAAATCCAGTCTCTTTTTTCTCTCTTCATTTATATGTGAAATACAGTCAGATGGTTAAAGTATTATATTTATGTAAAGATTAATGGATGTCTTTGTAAATACCTTAGTTATTTTACTTTATCAGTTATTTTACATAGTTATTACAGCTTTATATGGTACAATCTCTGATGTTACAATTGTTCTGTGAAACTTATGTGATTGTTTATAAATCTGTTTTATTGAAAGTCAGTAAAATTGTTTAAAAAAAAAAAATACTTGGTCCTGCCCATGCCACCCCCACTTGACATCTCTGTAGTCTGTACCTCCCCTCTTTTTGTCTTACTCCTCTTCAGTTCTATTAGAAATATCTCCTCCTATTTCTTTTTTTTTCTTTGTTAAAAAAATGATTTTACCTATTATTACATTGTATATTTTTGCAATGGGAAATTTCATTGGATTTTTGAGATGTTCTTCGTATTTCACTGTTGCAGTCATCACACTTGGGTTATCTGCCTGCAGGTAGCCCTCAGTCAGCCCGAATACCAGAGTCTTTGGATTTCTGCGTCAAATGCTGTCGCTTCTTCCATGACGTCAGGGGTATAAAACAGGCAGCCGATGTCATTACATCAGTATTTCTTGCCGAGGAGGAGCCCGAAGCAGAAGCAGTTTGCAAGTGCCGGTCAGCCGCTACCTGAAATTTTCATTTTTGAGTTTGTAATCCTGAAGTCTTCTAAAGCTAAATAACCCTTTGGGGATCCTTTTTTCTTGCTCTAACTGATGTCAGAAAAAGTTAACAATTGTCTTGCCTGTGGAAAGCAAATACCTCACAGAGATTTTCATTCTTAGTGCATCATCTGTTTAGGCCCAGACCACGACATTCTTTGCTGTCAGTTTTGTGCCTTCTTTAACATCCAAACCATTCGTCATTGGGCTATCTTTGTCGCTAAATTCTTTCGCTCTCGTTCTCCGTATTCTGAAATGGCTTCAATAAGCCTACCGGCTACTGATCTTCCGAAAAAAAGTAAAGATAAAGACAGAGACAGACCACATAGGTCCAAAACCCCC